>NC_056732.1:1883832294-1883879794 GCF_019279795.1 Protopterus annectens | reverse complement strand
AATGATGGTCAGCTGAACAACTGCTATGGACAATAGAGTCTGTCCCTGTGGGTAGTGGGCCATACCTGTCAACTGTGCAGAGCAGCACTGACTGACAAGGTGTAAACCATCATAGTGTGTGTTGTGTAATGGAAGACATGTATATTACTGTTGCCAATAGCAGATGGTGGAAGTAATGCCATAATGATGGATACGTGGGTTCCAGAGCCCACCACTTGCAAGACACTCAAGTTAACATGTAATATAGCATGCTGAAATGCCATAGGTGTGTAATAGGCTTACCTGCAATCTGTCCCTATATGGGTCACCTTCAGTTGTTCGAACTTTCAAATGTTCGAAACTCATATGGCCGACACCATATGTTCGAACATTCAGGATGTCAGCATTCTGGACTGTCGATCATATGGTGTTCGCCATATGAAAGTCGGTATTCCAGACTGTTGACATTCTGAAGTAGATCCCCCTATATATACACCCCCCTAATGTTAGGCTGTTTCCATATGTGGCACCTGTCTGTGTTGTAGCAAGCCAGAATAGTGCAGCTGTGCAGGAAGGAGAGTTAGAGATTGTGGACCTGATGTCTGAATGTACCCCATATATATATATATATATATATATATATATATATATATATATATATACATGTATGTGTGTGTGTGTGTGTGTGTGTGTGTGTGTGTGTGTGTGTGTGTGTGTGTGTGTGTGTGTGTGTGTGTGTGTATATATATATATATATATATATATATATATATATATATATATATATATATATATGGATCTACTTCAGAATGTCGACAGTCCGGAATGCTGACTTTCATATGGCCGACACCACATGATCGACAGTCCAGAATGCTGACATCCTGAAAAAGAACCACCACCCAACTGGAAACACAGTAAAACTGTGTTATGCAGGGGGGCAAGCCCCTGCACCCTCCACACCCCCTGGTACTTAATTATTCTCACTCCGAGATCGCACTACAGTGCAGGAAAGGGAAATCTCCCAGTTCCGCACTGTAGCGGGATCTACGCTATCCGTTGTTGGCCTTTCAAACGTTCGAACATATGGTGTCAGCCATATGAGTTTTGAAAATTTGAAAGTTCGAACAACTGAAGGGGACTCATATATATATATATATATATATATATATATATATATATATATATATATATATATATATATAGATATATATATATATATATATATATATATATATATATATATATATATATATATATATATATATATATATATATATATATAGATATACATGTATGTCTACAGATATATAGATATAGATATAGATATATATATATATATATATATATACAGATACATATATATATATATATATATATATATATATATATATATATATATATATCTACACGTATATAAATATATATATATTTATATATATATATATATATATATATATATATATATAGGGAAAGGGAGGGTAGCCTAATGGTTACGGTGTTTGCCTTACAAACACAAGGTGCAGGGTCTTAGTCTCACAAGGGATAATTGGCAAGGCTTAAAATGGCTCGCAGGGGCAGTTAGCTTAGTACTAATCTATGAACCTATGAATTTATATATATATATATATATATATATATATATGTGTGTGTGTGTGTGTGTGTGTGTGTATGTCTACATATATACAAACACACACACACACATATGTATATAAATAGATGTCCCCTATATTTGTATCAAAGTGCTGCATGCTATGTGTGAGGAAACATCACTCATATCAATACACACACACACACATATATATATATGTATATATATATATATATATATATATATATATATATATATATATATATATATATATGTACAGCAGTAAGTGTGTGCAACGTGGACAGCTATGTGACATGTGAACCCCTTGTTGGGACCACATTGCCCTTGTTTGTGAAGGTGGGAATGGGAATCTGAGAAAGGATAGCAGGTATATTTGGGGAGGTGGGTTGGGTTGGTAGATAGAGAGGACAGCCTCCAGGGGTTGTATATGACATATGTGGTGGGTAAACACCCTGGATGGTGGGTGTTGTCTGCAATATGGAAGCCCCATGAGCCCCCATGAGGGGAAATATATGCTCGCCGGCATGTGCTGACATGGCATCCAGGAACTGGTGGAGTACCCCAGATGCTGATACCTGTGAGATCTCTATGATATCCCCAGTTGGCCTTTGAAAGGTACCTGTGGCTAGTATTCTTAGGCCTACACATACCTTGGTATCCACTGGAATGGGTTCCCCTCTGTTAGTTCTGTGTGTGAGGCATGGCTGGCACAGCTCAACAATTTGCTATAGGAGGTCCCTGTCCACCCTATAGTGCTCCACTATCTCTAGCTCATGCAGCCCCTGGTAGGTTACCCTTGGTCTGTTCACTCTTCTCCGTCTCCTCACCACCCTCAGCCTCTTCCACATGTTGATGTATGATAGCTGCTGCAGCCCCTATCATTTTGTTGCTTTTGTTTGTTAAAATTTCCCCGCTTGTGTACACCAGTGGTGTAGAGTATGTGGGAAAAACCAGAGGGAAAGGTGTTTGCATAGTTTATAGTGGTGTGCTGGGCTGGGCTGGGCTGCTGCCTGTGTAATTGGGTGATTCTGATACATTTCACCTGCCAGCTATGCTAGTTCTCCTTGATTACCTTCCTACTGCTGTTTTCCCTTCCCATTGCCTTCCTGTTTAAGCCTGGGGCCGTGCCGTTCAAACACAGTGCTCAAATGTGCACAGAGCTGCTATTTCCTGGTTTACTTTTTTTTCCCCCTTTAAAACCTGGGTGCACTCCCGTTTAGGCAATGTATTTTATTTGGAGCTGTCATGGCTCCATTTTGTAGTTTGCAGAAATGTACTCGGTTACTAACTGAGTACATTTCTGCACACTGCACTAGTTCTGCACGGCCAGCTGACAGCTTCCTGGATCACAAATTTACCTCATTTGGATGGTTTTCACCTGCAAATGGGGTAATTTGCATACAGGAGCTGTGTCCGTGCAGGAATAGTGCAGGAGCGCCCCTGCACATCCCTGGAGCTTATTCCTGGATTGCACGGTGGCCATATTGCCTCCAGAAGCTCCTGCACTATTCCTGCACGAGGTGCCAAGCTTGCTGAATCCGAGGGTTTGTGTTGAAGAGGAAGGTGCAACACCTGACAGAACTTTTCAGGTACACCAGGAGGACAATCAGAATGAGTAGGAGAGGAACCCTAGATGAGAAGTAACTCACAGAACAAGTGCTGTGAAGTGATAACACTGCCTGCTGCATCTCCCTGCACCCTACTCTACATGTGAGCACGTCCCATTCCAATATCAGTCTCAGTTTCCTTTCATCATTTTATTGCAGGATTTCTCTTTTTTGTCCTGGTTTTCATTCATGTGTTGTAGTTTATTATATAAGACAAAAGGACCATAAGACGTATAAAGCAAGCAAGCCATGATATCATCTGTGCTTTTCCATCCTCCTCCTTCATGATGGACCTCATACAAGGGCAAAGCAGGAAAATCCAGGGTTGAATTTATATATATCCATCTGATCAACAGAGTCTGTCTTCAAGGATGTGAAGGTGCCAGTTTGTTTAACGTGAGATCAATTTATTCCAGAAAAGGGGTAAATATTGGTTAATAATGCTAATACCTCCAGACTCCTTTACTAACATATTGGTGAAGATTCCAAAACTCAAGGAGAAATTCAAGAGATCTTGGAGGGTTATGTCCTTCACAGCATGAAATGCAATTCAGGGATCTCCAAGTAAAAGTCTCGAGGGGATTGAGAATAGAGCTGGGGCTTCAAACCTGTCTTGGAGCCAAGGGTTCTTGGACCAGTAATCTTTCTAATTGTACTTTATAATTGGTCTAAGAGCAGAGTGCAAAGAAATTATAACTTCTTTTGAACCTGATTTAAACCAATTTCAAATCAGTTGTGTTAAACAGAAGGATTTCCAGGCTATTGAAGTTAAGTTGTCTGCCAAGGTGTCAAGGTCCCTGACCAACTTATCAGCTTTGCAGTGGAATACAGGCTATACTATAAGTTGAGGATGAGAGATTTTTCACATAGAAAAATACTAGACTTTTTTACATTTGATTGTAAACTTGGTTTAGGGTACTGTTGGTTTAATAGTGTGTTACATCTAGATGCAGTGATACTGTATCAAGTGATAACTGGACAATAGCACTCAAAGTATAGTCATCAGCAAACTTTATTAACAATAGAACTGAGTTTATGGTTTGGAGGTCAGAAAAAAATATGAGGTACACTGATAGTTACCTTCCTAACTTCTTAGGAGGAATGTGCAAAAATAACTATGAAGGTTCTATTATTCACCACGCTTACCATCCACCTTACTATGTATGGGTCTACATTTAGTTGTTTTACCTTATGTACAATACAAGCCATGGTGGTGCAGCGGTAGCATTGTTGCCTCACAGCAAGAGGTTCTCCCATTCGATTCTGGGCTGGAGCACCTTCTGTGTGGAGTCTGCATGTCCTCCCTGTGGTCGAGTGGTGTTCGAAGGACATGCGTAGAATGGGCATGCCTTCATTGAAGGTTGGGTGTCAAGCAGGCACCTCGGCACCCATAAAAAAATCTACTGCCAATCATTAGTGGACCAGAGTTCCGCTGTGGCGACCCCTAACCGGGAAAAGCTGAAAGAAAAACAACAACAAAAACAATCTTATGTACAATACCACAATGGGTGATGGTGTCAAATGCCTTGTCCAGATCCAGATAGGCAGTATGGACTGAATGGCCACTATGACCTCACATTGCCAAAAACAAACTGCTGAAGTTGTATTTGTTTGAATTTTTTGATATCTTAGGCTAGTGATACAGATATTATGTGCTTCATGGGTTTGCAAATTAGACTAGTTCAGTAGAGGGATCTATAGTTCTCAAGGTCTGTGGTTCAGACCTCCAGAAAAGATATCACTGCAGCAATTCTCCATTCTTTTGGGATATACCCTGTGGCTAAGCTTAAATTAAGTATATTCTATAGAGCTTCCACAAGAACACACAATGTTATTTAGTAAGTATTCAGGCAAATTGCATAAACCTATGGAAATGATATGCTTACTTTTTGAGAGCCTAGTTAGGACAATATCCTTGATGTAACAGATTCAGGGGGCTGTGGAATTCTGATGACCATCTTATGTTAGTGTCCATATTAACGTATTGTCTATATCTTTCACGTATGACCATGTGATACTGTTCTGGATTAGTTCAGTTCACTCATGACTGTTATTTCTTACTTTTCTGATGTAATTAAAGAATAATTTATAATTACCCTTGGCTTCAAATGTTTGTTTCAATTCATATTTGGCTTTGATATTGCAGATGGTAGCTTTGAGGACTTTGCTGATGCTTTTGATAGAGTCTTTAATGTGAGTTGATTTAAATTTGTTGTGAATTTTTTTGGTATAGAACTTATTTATACAGGTGGGATGCCACGGTGGTCTGTTTTTAATTCTGGCAGTGTGTTTGGCAGTAAGAACTGGCATATCTGCACTCTTTCTTTTATGCTGAATTAGATCACCATTGCGTGAGTGGGAGATGAGAGTCATTGGAGACTAGTGATATTATACGGTCATTAAGTAGGTTTGTTCATATGAAGACCTTAAATAATGAACTGTCACTAGGGATGTGGGTTTGAGACTTTAACAAGGGGGTCACTAGTTTACGGTATGCTTTAATCACGGATGAAGATACTAAAAGAATGGTACATGTAGGGGCTATGTTGGTAAAGACAAGGTTCAGAATGTTTTCCCCTAGTGGGTTGTATTACTATTTGTACTAGGGAGTTATCATTTTAAGTCTAGAAATATTTGGGTGTATGTAATTTTTTGAGATATAGCTGCATCAGATATCTTTGTATAATTAAAAGCACCGATCATAAAAGCATTTCCTTAGGAGTATTTCTTAGAGTATATTTAGGAATTTTTCATGGTCAGCTGAGGACATGAGAGTGGGTGCTGAGAAGCAATCTTGGGTGACACCAGTGACTGAAAAAAATACTAATTTTTATGAACTCTAATAATACCCAGACTTGGGAATAGGGTGCATTCCCATCAATGTATTCTAATATCAAAGCACTTGGAGGAATTCAGTCACAATCTTCAATGATAATTCATTTTGTTTAAGGTAAGGTGAAACTCAGTGTGTTCATTCTGTGGGTTTTTGGTAATCTTTCCACATGTGATATTTTTTCTGACAAATACAGAAATTTCTTTCTAATTTCTGTCAGGTCTAAATGTATGGTAAATACCAAACCCAGGTAAGGAGTGCTTTACAATGACAAACATGGATGTATTCAAGTTGTAGAGGAGCTTTAAGATCAGCAATTTGTTATTAAAACATCTGACATTGAGAAGAGCAGCTTTCATGTAATTTCCCTTAGGAGCACACAGGGAACACACTCAGCCCGGGGTCTGGATGTCTCTATATCTGTCTCCCTCCACATTCCAAATAGGACTTTCCACTGGTACAGCTGTAGAGTTAGGTCCTCATCTGAGTGCCCAAGCCAAGTCCTCCAGCACCCTCTCTGTGAACCCAGTGGTTCATGTCCCTGCCCCAAGTAGATCACACACACACACACACACACACACACACACACACACACACACACACACACACACACACACACACACACACACACACACACACACACACACACACACACACACACACACACACACACACACACACACATTTAATGTTTACACACGCAAACCTGGGAAGGACTGGCACAGATACCCACTGTGCCCCTTTCTGCCCAAAGTATAAGGTAGTTGTCACTGCCACCAGACACTTCACAATCAGCTACTTTAAGGTCCTTAACAAAGGGTGTTCAATTATGCTATGTAATATTAATATTAATACAAATGGTAGTAGTTCACCAAGATAGCTAGGCCTTCTGGAGTGGCCCACACAGTGTCACAAAATAAATATCAGTACTCTCAAAGTTTAGATACTCTCTACAAAAAACAGCCACAATGAAAGTATTAACTATATTTAATAATAAATAAAAGTACAATGAAAATACTGAATATATGTTCACAGTAAACCACAGAGTTCAAATCACAGAAAATATTGAAATTAACTTTGAAGGCCAGACTCATACAAATAAAGAAAAACACTCTAAACTAAGCTTCACTGTATTCTTGACTGAATCTAAAAAAAAAATTACTGTTCCTAATTAAGTTACATACTTGGGGAAGGCAAGATGAAATACATGAGCATTCTTTCTAGTCAGACCCAAACAGAATATTCTAACCTCTGAGATTACTCCCTGTAAAATATAATATGCAAGATTACCTGCAGAATGACCACATCTAGTCACGTGACTCTAGGTTCCCACAATATCTCCTTTTCAAGTTTGATACAGGACTTTAGAAGACTGCTACAATACACATTTAGAACTTTTATGGTAATTCCTAGGAGGCAGAACCATTTACAACACTTCCCCCTTCTTTACATAAGCTAACAGATAATGGTTGCTCCCAGACTTACCATCTCCTGTCCTACTCAGCACTGTAGGGTGCCATTCAATGATTTAACAGCTCGTTTATGTTTCAGCTATTTTTTTATAATAAGACAGATGGTTACTCATTGCTGAGCCAGTGTCTTCTATTAAAACATGCATGTAATTCAGTTACCATAATACATGCACGGAAGTTTTAACAGAATTGACAGAAGCAAAGCTCACAAATACATTTTCAGCACATACAACTGTACAGATCAGTTTGATATACTAATGGCATACAGTTAGACAACATCTCAGCTGGCTATGCTGACACAAGTCATACATCCACTGTGCACAAGTCATACAGCCACTGCACTACTTCTCTCTGGCATGGCTGTCAGTTCCTCCTATCATCACACCCCCCAAATATAAACTTCTCTTCATTACTCCTAAAGCATTCCAAGAGAACAAACTTAACTTCATCATTATTTCTTCATATAACACCCCAACTGAAACTGTTTCACATTCCAAGCTGTTGGAAGTAGTAAATTATAAAAATCATTCCATCCATCCATCCATCCATCCATCCATCCATCCATCCATCCATCCAAGTATAAATTCCATATAAAAAAGTAAAAAAATGCATTAAAAACATGGGGCAGGATTCACGAAGGCTTGCACGGAGTCTAAGAGTAGTGTAAGACTCCATGCAGCCTTCGCGATCCAGGAACAGCCCAAAGTCCGTGTAAGAGACCAGCTAAAGCGTCTCTTACATGAAGTGGGCGTGGATAAGCTAATCACCTCACTTGCTGCCGAATAGCATGCAAATGAGGTTGATTAGCGATCCAGGAAGCCCAGAGCAGCCCATGTAAGAGCCGTTTTAGCTGCAGAAATGTACTCAGTTGACAACTGAGTACGTTTCTGCAAAAATCACAATGGAGCCATGTCAGCTTCAAATAAAGGGTGCATATGTGTCAGGCAGCATGCCAATGGCCAAATATGTGGCCATTGGCAAGGTACCCCCATGCAAATATGAGAAATAGATAAATTTTTTTTTTGGCGATCGCCAGTGTTTAAACACAGTGCAGCCCCGCGCAAAAGGGCTGTGCTATATAAAACATAAAAATGAAGGTTATAAGCCCACAAATGTGGGTTTTATGCAATACATGGATTTACAATGCAGGGACCAGCAGACCAAAAACAACATGGCCACCGTTTAGTGGTTGCTAAGGGGGGAAGCTGAGTCTAAGAGATGTAACTAAACATTAGTAGGCAATCTGATGCAAATGAGTATTAGGATACTGAATTCCACTGTCACATAGCAAATGAGCACATTCTGAGTAGTGTAAGAGATACGAATAGAGTAGGAGATAGGTGACATCACAGGGGGGAATGGCAGAAAGAAATGCAGTTCATTGGAGGTCAGAGTTACATGACAGATGTCAGACACATATCATGGAAAGAGGAGTGCCACAACATAAGCATGGGAAAGTCAAGAAATGGAAGGTGTACACTGTTGCCTACACCAAAGTTTCTTGCTGGGCGTGCATGCGCACGTGTGCACGCCATGAAGTGCGAGTAAGACAGTGTGCGCGTGTGTAAGGCAGACTGAGCATGTGGGAGCGTGTTGGAAGATGTTTAACACTGTTTGAGCGGGTGCGCACACGTTTTAACCCGAATAAGCAGATTCTGAACCGTGTAAGCATGTGTGCGCACATGTAAGCCACTGTGAGCATGTTTCTGCTGGTATGCACGCTGCTCCCCCCTGAGGAAACAGAAAGGAAAAAGGAAGCAACAGAATCCGTTGGAAGCTAGCAGGGAATACTGCTGGAGCTAGCAGGTGAAAACAATTAGAAGCAGGCAATTACACAGGCAGAATACTAGCCCAGCCCAACACTTAAAACTCTGCAAACAGCAGTGCAGGATGTTTCTCTCAAGAGACACTGCAAGACAGGAGTAAGCTATTAGAAGTGAAAACTGAAAAAGCTGAACTCAGAGCAGAAATGTTAGGGGCTGCCATAGCTGTCATAATGAGACATAGGCGACTTGCTGAGGGTGGTGACAAGGCAGATGGTGCCAGACAACCCACAGTGAGGAGACGGAGAAGAGTGTACAGGCCCAGGGTCACCTACCACGGGTTACATGAGCTGGAGATAGTAGAGAGCTATAGAGTGGACAGAGACCTCCTGCAGCAAATAGTTGAGCTGTGCAGGCCACGCCTCACACACAGAACCAACAGAGGGGAACCCATCCCAGTGGAAACCAAGGTATGTGTTGGCTTAAGAATACTAGCAACAGGTACCTTCCAAAGACCAACTGGTGATATGATGGGGATATCACAGGCATCAGCCTCCAGGGTACTGCACCAGTTCCTGGATGCCATGTCAGCACATGTCAGTGATCATGTATATTTCCCCAATGCCTGTGAGGTATTGGCCAGCAATATACATCTCTTCCAGCAAATAGCAGAATACCCTGAGGTAGTGGGTGCAATAGACTGCATGCACATACACATCAAAGCACCAGCCGGTGAGCAGGTTAGGGCCTACATTAACTGCAAGGGCTTCCCCTCCATCAACTGCCAGGTTGTGTGTGATGCCCAGGGCATAATAATGAATGTGTGTGCTGGCTGCCCTGGGAGCTACCATGATTTCCACATCTGGCATTTGATGCAGCTGTACCAGACATTTGCCAATGGGGACATCCCACACGGACACCTAGTGGGGGATGCAGGTTATGCACTGGAGCCATGGCTGATGACACCCATCAGAAATGCACACACACCTGAACAGGAGCGCCATAATGAGGCACACGCACAAACACGTAATGTAATAGAGCGTGTGTTTGGGCTGCTCAAGTCACGGTTCTGGTGTCTGGACACATCTGGTGGAGTCTTGCAGTACACACCAACTACATGTACCCAAATTGTCATGGTATGTGCTATGCTACATAATATGATCTTGCGAAAACAGCTGCAGCAGGACCAGCATAGGGCTGGGCCAAACAGCCCCCCACCATTGCCAAGGCCATCGCAGGCAGAGCGTGACTCAGAGGAGGAACAACCTGAGCCTGCCCCAGTAGGCAGAAGGAGGCATGCCCAGTATGCCCTGGCCTTGGCAAAGAGGCAACGCATAGCACATACACTGGCTCAGTAGGAACCCTGGGAATGATACCCCCTCTGACTCACTCAAATAATAACAGGGATGCCTAAAATGAGATGACCAACTCACAAACATGTACAGGGAGTGTAATATGTGCATCCGACAGAGGCAGCCCTGCAGCACCACCTGAGGCATGAATGCCATGTGTTAAGTAATGTAACACCATGTACTATATGCACACCTGAGGACCATGACTAACATCCTACCCTCACCAAACATCATGCCACAATATGACAATGAGATGATCAATTGCAATAATTGGCTGAAGTATTGCAGTTAGTCAAAGGGGATCCAATGTGTGCCAGCCTGGGATGACATGCTGAGCAAGACATGATGCTCCACCTGCTAGGACTGGCGTGCACCTATCAGTACAGGCCATATGGATACTGGCAAAGGCTGTTGTTACCCACAGCATGCTCTGAATAGGTAAGGCTCAAAACACAAACCTACCTCCATAGGTATCACAAGGGATAAGAACCTAGATGTAATGCTACCCAATGCCAGAAGTCTAAACAGCAAGATGCATGCAGTCTAAACTCACCCAGTATGGAGAATGTTGATATCTGTGCTGTAACAGAAAACTGGGTCAAGGCTCAAAACAGCACCCTAACACTACCAGGTTACACCTCATACTGTGCTGTACAGCCTCAAAACATGGAACAAGCTACAAAAGGAGGGTGACTAGCAATAATTGTCAAGGATAACCACACCCCATGTTGGTACCACAACAAGAAGCAGCATGGACTAGCCATGGTCAAGTAACAGTGGCTAAAACTGCCCCCCAGTTTATAGCCTGCTACAGACTACCATCCTAACACCAGGAACTGCACCTGGCCTATGTTGGAATACATGAATATATCAAGTCCTCCAAACCACATTATATTGGGTGACTGAAAATACCCAGACATAGACTGGGAGCATTATACTAGCTCCAACACTGTAGGACAAAAGTTCATAGAATCCATAAACCAAAATGCCCAGGAACAACGTACCACTCCCACAAGAGGGGTAAGCATACTGGATGTGATAATCAGCAACATGGGTACTGGATGGCAAGATGAGAAGTGTATCCCTCACTGGTAAAACCAGACCATAGAGTACTCACACTGGATATACAAATCCTGACCACAGTCCCTGACCAGAAAACCACAGTGAAAAACATGTGTAAAGCAAAATTTGCACTCCTCCAAACAGATGTGGAATCCATTAAAGGTCCTGTGCAGGTGCAAAATATGGGCCACACCTCAGAACCTGTTATACAGGCATTCCATGAACACTGCCAGGAATGCTTGGATTATGCAAGCCTAAATTAAAACAAGACACAATGCCATAGACGCAGGCATCTGGCATGGTGGACACCAGCCATAACCAAACCATGCAAGAGAATGAGGAAGCTACTACATGATACAGCAAACATAAAAAAAGAAGTAATCAAGAAGTAAAATATATGTGAGAGATGCAACCATCTATCCAAACTGGAGGCTGAGCTCCCTCAACTCAGTACTCACAAAACTAGTCAGGGGGAGAAGGTAACCACACACACCACAAACCCAGTCCCACATAGTCCTATCACAACTGCAAACCAAAGACATAAACACAGAAAAACATTCCCGGAGGCCCAAATTACAAACACACCACACCAACAGAGGCCTCCAAAGCAGACACCCAATCAAACAACCTTCAAACATAGCACATGCAACACATAGTACACAAAGCTGGTGTGCCAAACAGTCACAGGCCAGAAGGAGAAACAACATGCCTGATACAGTTGTAATAGGTGACTCCATAGTGAGACACACTGCTGTCCCGCACACCAGACTGAACAAGGGAAAGGGTACAGTAAGCTGCCTGTAGGCTGCTACAATATGCCACATAACACAAGTATGTAGGTCACCCCAAAGCAAGTAGAAATATGATGCAGTCATAATCCATGCTGGTGTGAATGACCTGAGATGTACCTCCCCGGACTACATGAAAAGAGACATAGATGAGCTCTCTGATTATGTAGTCCAGGCCGGTATGACACTGACCATTTGCAGCATCCTACCCTCACCAAGAATATTGCCACAGTACAAACATGGAATGATCTGTTATAACAAGTGGCACAATTACTGATGTCATTCCAAGGGGATCCAATGTCTGTCTGCTTGGGATGTCATGCTTGACAAGCCATGCAGCTGTTCCAGGGATGGCTTGCACCTGTTACCCCTGGGTGTCTGGATATTGGATAAGGCTTTTGCCACCTCCATAGAGCCTTTCGTAAGCAAGGCTGAAAAGACTAACCCACCACCCTACAAAACATAAATGGAAAGAAACATAAGGGTAATGCTGACCAATGCCAGACGTGTAAACCGCAATA
Organism: Protopterus annectens; assembly: GCF_019279795.1. Lineage (NCBI taxonomy): Eukaryota > Metazoa > Chordata > Ceratodontiformes > Protopteridae > Protopterus > Protopterus annectens. The sequence goes on along the minus strand of NC_056732.1, from coordinate 1,883,866,808 downwards.
TGCATGCTCCTGAGGCCCTCCCCAGTATGGAGAACATCGATATCTGTGCAGTGACAGAAACCTGCTGCAAGCCTCCTGACAGCACACCAGCACTACCAGGTTATACCACATATCATGCATTATGGCCCCAAAACCTGGAACAAAACATAAAAGAAGGGTGAGTATCCATATTCAGCATAGACACCCATACGTCCAGGTAACTGACAATGCACAAGGCATTGCAGTCCACCCATGTGCAACTAACCATAGGCAAGACTGCTGTACAGTCTGTAGCATACTACAGACCACACTCTCACACACAGGAACCCCACCCAGCTGTCCTGAAGACACTGGACAGTATGAATGTCCTACCAAATACCAAACAAGGTACTCACAAATTACCACATAGGTGGTAAACCATTATGTATGGAAGGAGTAATCAGGGACCTAGGGACACAAGTGGACAGTAACCTGTTATGTGACTCTCACATTGCCAATGTGGCTAGGAAGACTGTCTATATTGGACACCGTATCATGAAAGGATTCACAGCTACATCAACAGAGGTCATTGTGCCCCTATACTGTTCTCTTATCACACCCATAATCTAGTACAATGCCTCACTTGGGATGTACCTTACCTGACACCTGCAGCAGTTAGAAAGACCTCAAAGGTACCTCACCAAGAGGATAAAGGGTCTCAAATATATGTCATATGCTGCCTGGCTGTAGACACCCCAGCTGAATGCAGTCACATACTGCCTACACACAGGCATTGTATGTCTGTTGTACAAGGCCATGTCCAACACAGGAGTAATGGACATGCTCCACCCCAGAAAACTCAAAGCCATCGGAGCTGTGAGAGTGAGAGATGTCAACCTCAACACATAATGAAATAGGATGTGCTGGAGGGACAGCTACATAACCCAGAGGCTCCCCACACCCTGGAACAGAATCCCACTCCATGTTAGGCAGAGCCCCTCACTGACACTCTTCAACAGGAACCTTGCCAAGTGGATGGATGATCGTAGAGTTACACTGGGGGTCTTCACTGTGTCATGTCCAGACAGAGGCACAGCAAAGCAAATCATAAATGGCCATAATATTCACATAGCAAGGGGTGGCGAAAGCCACACACACTCTGGCTAGGCTTACAAATGCCATAGGGTGGATAGCCTAGTATGAACCTATGAACCTATGAAGATACAAATTGTACAGGACACTAAGGATAATCCCAAGGCTTCCACAACTGATGGTAGGAACCATGTTGGGAATTCACAGATATGCTCTGAATCACACAAATATTACAAACAACATACCAAACACACACACATATTGCCAACATACATCCTGACAGGTGCAGTGCAAACCCCCCCAGAATGCAAAATATCTATCCCAGCAGACTGCTGGCCCCCTGACATTGCAGATGCTGAGGTAACAGCCAGCATCTACAAAGCAAAACACACAGCAGCAATGGTATGAGATGGTGTCCTGGGCTGAATCCAACATGGACTCCAAGAAGAATGGAATGCCAAATCACACTACTGCTCAATGTCAGCCTTGCCACAGGATATGTACCCAAAGAGCAGTGTACAACAGTGGTCCTTCTCAACAAAGGTGTTGCCTGAATGGATACTGAAAACTACCACCCCAGAATCCTGAGAAGCTCGGTCTGCATAGCTATGGAAAGGATCAGCATGTACCGCAGATATAAAGATATTAGGGACCTACTGACACCGGACCCTACCCAGTGTGGCTTTCTTAAGTGCAGATCCTGCCCCTAAACATGTTTGACTAATTTGAAACAGTCATTAAGGTCATTGATGAGGGCAATGTGGTCCACACAGTGTAGCTGGACCTTGCAAAGGCTTCTATGCAATACCCTACGTGTTCGTTATAGATATGCTCACCAGCTTAAATATAAACCCCTATGTCAGTAGAAGGGTTGCAAACCAGACCAAGGATAGAACTAACATGGTCAGACATGCTGCAGCCATGTCAGACTACACACCAGATATAAAAACAACGAAAAGGCACCAAGTAACAAGCAGCAAACAACGACCACAGTATCCAAAAAGTTCTTTAATAAAATCTCTGACGTCTCGGCCAAAGCCTTCAAGGAGAATAAAATTGTATACAAGCACCCACATTTTATAACAAACTAGTAACTCAATTAAACAATTAAGCAATTAAATAAGCAACACTCTCCAATTGAACTCAGCATTGAGCCCACAAGGAGACATAGTTTTATACTTTAAAATAAGCAGAGCTTAAATGACAGTAACACTTATAAAGTTATATCTGTAAATGTTTATTTCAAATCAGTTCAGGAATATTTAGATTTGTTAAATAAAGGGGTTAGGCTAGGTTATTTTAGTTCCACTGATGTTAAAAAGAAATTTCAGATAGAAGGTTCAAAAATGGCTCTTTTTTATTGCCTACCCAAAATACATAAAAATCTGTCTAGGCCCCCCGGGAGGCCTATTGTTTCTGGTTCTTTGTATTTTTTGCATAATTTGGGTATTTTTCTACATCAATTTCTAGCTCCCTTTGTATACAAATTGCCATCATATATTTGTGATGTTTTTGATTTTCTGAATAAGATGAAAGAGGTGAAAATAAATGCTAGGATGACGTGGTTTACTATTGATGTTAAAAGCCTCTATACCAACATTAAACACCCTTTTGGCATTGAGGCTGTTAGATACTTTTGGGTGACAATCCGGTCACAGCATTTATTATAGAGTTACTTCATTTTGTTTGACTCATAATTTTTGAGTTTAATGAGATTTTGTATCATCAGTTACAGGGTACAGCCATGGGGTCTTCTTTTGTCCCCATGTATGTTAATTTATTTATGGGTTTATTTGAACTAGAAACAATATATAAGCATAGATTTTTTCATACCCATGTAATATCTTATTATAGGTTCGTGGATGATCTAATATTCTTGGTGGATGCTGATGAAAGTGACATTAAAGCATTTGTTAAAGATATTAATCATAATAGATTTTCTATGAGTTTTGATGGTCAAAAATGGGACTTGTTGTCCCATTTTGGATGCTATTCTCGATATTTCTAATGGTACTAAAATTATTACTTGATCAATAGAAAATTTGGGTACTAATTTTTATTTACATGGAACTAGTGGTCATCCTCCTCATACGTTGGATGCCTTACCATATGGGGAAATGTTACCATATAGATTATGTGGAAGACCTGATATTTTTCAGCAAGAAATTAATACTTTGGTGGAATCTTTCTTGAGTAGGGGATATAACAAAGATATTTTAAACAGATGCTTTGATAAATTAGTTAAAAGAGTTAAGCTTTTTGATGGTGTAAATAGTTACTTTCCTGCAAAAATGTGTCTCAATATAATGGTAATAATAACTGTAAGGAAAATATGTATTTTGTAACCACTTATGGTTGTTTTACTTCTCAATTTCTTGATATAGTAAAACAATTTTGGTCTTTTTTACTTTCTTGCAAAAATGTTGAACAGTGGCTGAATGTTAATTTACAATTTTCCTATCGGAGAGGTAGAAATATAAAAATTTTTTTGGTTAAAAGTAAATTTATTTTGCCTCCACCTTCATTATATGAAGAACCATGCCAAGTTGGCACTTTCCCTTGTGGAAATTGCAAAGGTTGCAAATATATTACATCTTGTTTTCCATTTATTAATGATGTTAAATTTACTCCTGTTAAGCAGTTTTGTTGTAAGTCAGTAGGGGTTATTTATGCTCTATGTTGTCCATGTAATATGTATTACATAGGAGAAACAAAAAGGGCTTTCAAACTGAGATTGTTAGAGCATATAAGGGACATTAAGAATGGTAATATTGAAAGCCCTGTAGCCTTGCATTTTTTAGAATGTCATAACAAAAATAGTGAAGGTTTAAAAGCCACTATTTTAGAACAAGTTAAGCCAATAATGTATTGTCAGCAGGATGTTAAAACTGTGTTACTGCAAAAAGAAGCTCTGCTTATTTTAAAGTATAAAACTATGTCTCCTTGTGGGCTCAATGCTGAGTTCAATTGGAGAGTGTTGCTTAATTAATTGCTTAATTGTTTAATTGAGTTACTAGTTTGTTATAAAATGTGGGTGCTTGTATACAATTTTATTCTCCTTGAAGGCTTTGGCCGAGACGTCAGAGATTTTATTAAAGAACTTTTTGGATACTGTGGTCGTTGTTTGCTACACACCAGATATAACTGGCATCCCATAAGGCTTGGTCCTGGGACCTCCCTCGTTTGGTATATATGTCCAATAGGTACAGACCAACATGGAAGGACTGTGTCTGAACATGCTTGCAGAGGACTACAAACTGCCCACCATATCTGACCCTCCAGCTGACACAAGCATCCCACAAAAGGGCCACATAGAAACAGACAACTGGTGCCATAGCCATGTCAGCAAGCTAATTGCAGAAAAGTGTATAGTCAACCCCCATGGATATACAGTAAGTGCCCACCAGTTACCACATAGGTGTGAACCCATTACGCACTTAACATGTAATGAGAGACCTGGGGACACAAGGTGATAGATATCCTTCATTGGACAAACATGTGGCTGTAGTGTTTACAGAAACATACCATATACCCACCTAATCATGAAGGTTGTCAGATCTAGATAAGGGGAGTTCATTGTGGCTCTGCAGTCATCCTTCATCAGTGTTACAATTGACTACAATAGCCCCTGTGGGATGTACCTCAGCAGACACCTCCATCAACTGTAAAGTCCCCAACAGTACCTCACCAGGAGTATCAAAGAGCTTGCACAGATGCCATGTGTTGCCTGATTAAACAAACTGCAGCTACACACACTGCCATACTGCCCACCCAGAGGCAAGCTGTGCCTGATGTATAAAGCCATGTCCAAGCTGGAATCAGTAAACATGCTGCACCTAGTACAATCTGAATGGCAGTGAGCTATGCACATGACAGACCTGAACCCCAGCACTGACATACATAGGACAAGCTGTACTGCATGATCCATAACACAGAAGCCACCCCCACTCATGAGTAAACTCCCAGTACAGGCTATCCATAGATTCACTCATCGATTCACCTCAAGAGGAATCTTGATGAGTGGATGGGAGATGGTAGGTTTACCCTGGGTATCACTGTTATGTCACAGGTAGACAGAGGCACAGTATACCAACCATGACATATGTCATGGCAAACTCCACTTACAATGTGTGTCGAAGGACAAATACACTCTCCGACTAGCATTAGAAATGGCCTAGGGCACATCGCTAGTGTTTTCAAATGTACACCTATGTTGTGGAATACACTACCAATGTTGGACAAGCCTGGTTTAAGTAGTTCATATCTGAACATAATGCAACATGGTCAGATGTGCACAACTGGCCCCTAACCAGGCTGTTGTGCTCACTATGGAAATGTAAAGCAGTGATAGGACTAAAGCCCAGGATACTGTCCACCACAGTCAAAGTACTGAACTAGTACACTATATGGTACTACAGTGTTAGGTCAGTAAGAAAGGATGTTGGCAACTGTATGCAAAGTATCCCATGCAAACCCTGCAGGCACAGTATAATCCCTGTTGTGTTCACACACAAAGCAGTCGGACAGTAAAAACACAACATGACACAAAACACACAACCATAAATGGGAGATATTGGTTGAAGTTCACACTCATCCACAAATGTGGTGGGCTGCAGAGTTCAAGATATGGAAAGCTCACACTGGGCATGCTCACACACTTTGATAAATGAGACATATGTCAGACAACATGCCATGGGAAGGCTGAACTGGGCATGCTCACACACTTAGGCCAAATCTCAGTTTAGCAGTTGGCCACACATATCTGGTATTTGTACGTGTTATTCCAGGAACCAACCACATTACAGCAGTCTGCCCAGTGCACACAGTTAAATGACTACAGAGACATACGTGATATAGTGGATCCCTCCCATATGCAAACATCTTCCACAGATACACAAGTTGTTCATACAAACAGGGAATGCTATGGCAATAAAGACCTGCAAACAGTCTATCAGCAACAAATAATGTGCATCTGACAATTAAAGATATGGGTGTAGAGGTCAACACTAGGCTGTTTGCCCTAGGGAATGACAGCTTAGCCAGAGTGTGCTTGGTGTCTGCCTCCCCAAAGGATGCACATTCCCCTTTCTAAACACTAATGATGTCAGCACCCTATAAGTACAGCAGGAGAAGGGAAACATCCCAATACTGTGAATAGCACACTCCGCTAATGCGTCCGTCTCGAAATGCCATACCATGGTTAGATAGGGGTTTGATTCCTGCAAATGCTCAGTCATTGTGTTGGTGTGTGTGCAAGTCTGTGTGAAGGAAATGTCCCTTTTGGCAACTGGGAAAACACACTACAGGATGCACATTCCCCTTTCTAAACACTGATGATGTCAGCACCCTATAAGTACAGCAGGAGAAGAGAAGCTGCCTAGTAATACAAATAGCGCGCTCCGCTAATGCGTCCTTCGCAAATGTCACAACGTAGTTAAGTAGGGGTTTGAATCCTGCAAATGCTCAGTGTGTAAGTGGGGTTGGTTTGTGTGAGAGAAATGTCCCTTTTGGCAACTGGGAAAACACAGTACAGGATGCACATTTCCCTTTCTAAAACACTGATGATGTCAGCACCCTATAAGTACAGCAGGAGAAGAAAAACCTCTCAGTAATGCGAATAGCACGCTCTGCTAATGCATCCTCCTTGAGGGTCATAGCATAGTTAGGTAGAAGTTTGAATCCTGCAAATGGCAACTGTGTGTGTTTGGATGAGGGGGGTTAGTGTGTGTGTGCAATTTTGTGTGAGGGAAATGTCCCTTTTGGCGACTAGGAGAACACACTACAGGATGCACAGTCCCCTTTCTAAACACTGATGATGTCAGCACCCTATAAGTAAAGCAGGAGAAGGGAAGCCTCCCTATAATGCGAGAAGCATGCTCCATTAATGCGTCTCTCTCAAGTGTCATAACATAGTTGGTGAGGGGTTTGAATCCTGTAAATGCTCAATATGTGTGGAGGGGGTCAGTGTGTGTGCAAGTCTGTATGAAAGAAATGCCCCTTTTGGCAACTAGGAGAACACACTATAGGATGCACATTCCCCTTTCTAAACACTGTCAGCACCCTATAAGTACAGCAGGAGAAGAAAAGCCTTCTAGTAATGCGAATAGCGCGCTCTGCTAATGTGTCTGTTTTGAGTGTCATAGCATAGTTATGTAGGGGTTTGATTCCCGCAAATGCTCAGTGAGTGTGGTTTGTGTGAAGGAATTCTCCCCTTTTGACAACTGGAAAACACACTACAGGATGCACATTCCCCTTTCTAAACACTGATGATGTCAGCACCCTATAAATATAGCAGGAAAAAAAAAGCCTCCCAGTACGGTGAATAGCGCGCTCTGCTAATGTGTCTGTTTTGAGTGTCATAACATAGTTAAGTAGGAGTTTGAATCCAGCAAGTGTTTGTGTTTGGATGAGGGGGGTTAGTGTGTGTGCAATTTTGTGAGAGGGAAATGTCCCTTTTGGCAACTAGGAGAACACACTACAGGATGCACATTCCCCTTTCTAAACACAGATGATGTCAGCACCCTATAAATACTACAGGTGCAGAACAAATGCCCAGTAATTCGGATAGTGCACTCTGCTAATGTGTCTCCCTCAAGTATCATAATATAGTTAGGTAGGGGTTTGAATCTTGCAAATGCTTAGTGTGAGTGGGGTTTGTGTGTGGGAGGGAAATGTCTCTTTTGGCAACTGGGAAAACACACTATAGGATGCACATTCCCCTTTCTAAACACTGATGATGTCAGCACCCTATAAGTAGAGCAGGAGAAGAAAAACTTCCCCGTAATGCGAATAGTGTGCTCTGCTAATGCATCCGTCTCGAGTGTCATAACATAGTTAGGTAGGGGTTTGAATCCTGTGCATGCTCAGTGTGTGTGGAGGGGATTAGTGTGTGCTCACAACTGTTTGAAAGAAGTATCCCTTTTGCCTACTAGGAGAATACACTACAGGATGCACATTCCCCTTTCTAAACACTGATGATGTCAGCACCCTATAAGTACAGCAGGAGAAGAGAAACCTCCCAGTAATGCGAATAGCGCGCTCCGCTAATGTGTCCATCTTGAGTGTCATAACATAGTTAGGTAGGGGTTTGAATCTTGTCCATGCTCAGTGTGTGTTCAAGTCTGTATGAAAGAAGTATCCCTTTTGTGCCTACTAGGAGAATACACTACAGGATGCACATTCCCCTTTCTAAACACTGATGATGTCAGCACCCTATAAGTACAGCAGGAGAAAAAAAAAACATCCCAGTCATGCAAATAGCACACTCCGCTAATGCATCTGTATTGAGTGTCATAACATAGTTAGGTAGGGGTTTGAATCCTGCAAGTGTGTGTGTTTGAATGAGGGGGGTTAATGTGTGTGCAATTTTGTGTGAGGGAAATGTCCCTTTTGGCAACCAGGAGAATACACTACAGGATGCACATTCCCCTTTTTAAACACTGATGATATCAGCACCCTATAAGTACAGCAGGAGAAGGAAAACCTCCCAGTAATGCAAATAGTGCACTCTGCTAATGTGTCTATCTTGAATATCATGACATAATTAGGTAGGGGGTTGAATCCTGCAAGTGTGTGTGTTTGGGTAAGAGGGGTTAGTGTGTGTGCAATTCTGTGTGAAGGAAATGGCCCTTTTGGCAACTAGGAGAACGCACTACAGGATGCACATTCTCCTTTCTAAACACTGATGAAGTCAGCACCCTATAAGTACAGCAGGAGAAGGTATGTGGCATGGACAATGACTGAGTCATATGTGTCCATGCCTCTGACTGACCTGTATGCTTGTGTTATGTGGTGGACCATAGTTCCCCACAGGCATATCACTGTGACTTTCACCTTGTCCAGCCTGGTGAGCATGACCTCACTGTACCAGACAATAAAGGTACCTAACACAACTGTGGCAGGTGTGTTGTCTAGCCGTACAGGCTGTGACTGTTTGGCCCACAGGATTTGTGTGCTATGTGTTATGTGTGATGTGTTCAGGCATAACATATGCCTGTGTGCCAGCTGCAGAGGTGTCTGCCGCTCAGGCAGGATGCTATTCTTAGGCTCCACGAATGGCCCAGTGTGTTCACGTGCTTGTATTGCTGTCAGTGTAGGTCTACATCAGACTGGTATTGTAGTCACTGTAGTATTTCATGCCACCTGACAGGTTATGCCAGTACTGGGTTCAGAGTGCTTAGTCCCCAGTTTGGCTATGTGGTTCCTTCTCATACATGTGTTGTACGTCCATGTGTAGGGGAGAGGGTTGACTGTGTACATGTGGCAGCTGTGACATTGCCACATGACCCACATATTCCACAACTGTACCATAGAGGTGACTGACAACTGACCTTTGCACATGCTACCATAGTATTGTGATTGTCATGGTGATTAACAGCACATAGGGCCAATGGGGAACAAGGTACATAGGTACATAGGTTCATAGGTTCATACTAGGCTATCTGCCCTATGGCATTTATGAACCTAGCCAGAATGTGTTTGGCTGTCGCCATCCATTGTAAATATATCTTGCCATGCCCTTTTCCGAGGTTAGTATACTGTGCCTCTGTCTAACAGTGACACAGAAGTGATACCCAGGGTAAACCTACAATGTCCCATCCACTCATCAATATTCCTCTTGAAGAGAGTCAATGAGGGACTCTGCCTAACCTGGACTGGGATTTTATTCCAGAGTGAAGTGAGCCTCTGGGTTATGAATATGTCCCTCCAGCATGTCCTATTTATTTCAGTGCTGAGGTTCAAGTCTCTCAAGCATGTAGCCCAATGGGATTTGGATATTCTCAGGTGCAGCATGCCCATTAATTCCAGGTTTGACATCGCTTTATACATCAGGCACAGATCTCCTCTGAACAGGCGGTATGCCACTGAGTAGAGCTGGGGTTTCTTTAACCAGTCAGCATATGGCATCTGTTTGAGCCCTTTGATCCTCTTGGTGAGGTACTTTTGGGGTCTTTCCAGTTGCTGCAGGTGTCTGGTAAGGTACATCCCAACAGGGGCATTGTACTCAATTATGGGCCTGATGAGGGATGAGTAAAGAGACACGATGTCCTCCCCTGATCTAGATTTGAATCCCTTCATGATGGGGTGGGCTATATAAAATGTCTTTCTAACCACTTTGGCCACGTGGTTGTCAAATCAGAGATTGCTATCAACTTGGGTCCCCAGGTCCCTAATTACTTCTTCTGTACTTAATGGATTACCATCTATGTGGTACTGTGTGGGCACTTTGTTTTTGCCAAAGGGGATGACTATACACTTTTTTGCATTCAGCTTGAGGCCATGGCTCTGGCACAAGTTGTCTGTTTCTATGAAGCCCTTTTGGAGGATGCTTGTGTCAGCTGGAGAGTCAATTATGGCGGGCAGTTTGCAGTCATCTGCATATTTGGTCAGCCACAGTCCTTCCGTGTTGGCCTGTACCTATGATAAATATATACCAAACAAGAGAGGTCCCAGGACTGAGCCTTGTGGGACACCACTTGTAACTGGTTTGGAGTCTGGCATGGCTCCAGCAATTCTACCCATGTGGGTTCTGTCCTTGAGCCAGTGTGCAATCCTAGTGACATAAGGGCTCATATTTAAGCTGGTGAGCTTCTCTAGAATGCCCGAGTGGGGTATTGTATCGAAGGCTTCTGCGAGGTCCAGGTAGGCTGTGTGGACCACCTTCCCCTCGTCAATGGCCTTGGTGACTGTTTCAAAGAAATTAAGCAGGTATGAGAGGCAGGATCTACCCTTAACATAGCCAAACTGGGTATGATCCAGTGTCTGTAGGTCCCCAATATCTTTATTTATGAGGTCCATGATGATTCTTTCCATAGCTGTGCAGACTGAGCTAGTGTGGCTTATGGGGCGATAGTGTCCAGGATCCGTTGAGGCACCACCTTTCTGTAGAGGGACCACTGTTGCTGTACGCCACTCTTTGGCCACATATCCTGTAGTAAGGCTGGAATTGAACAGTAGTTTTATGTTTGGTTTTAGCTCTTCTTGGAGTTCATGCAGGACACAGCCCGGGACACTGTCTGGTCCAATTGATGCAGTGTGTATTGCTTTGGAGAGGGCGGCTCTTACCTGAGCATCTGAGATGTCAGGGGGACAGCACTCTGCTGGGATAAATATTTGCCCTTTCGGTGTGGAGGGGTGGAGAAGTTTGCACTGAACCTGTCAGCTAGAATGTTGTCAATGTCTAGTTTCTATTGACATTTTGGACTACCTATGAGCATATCTGGGAATTCCCACCCAGGTTCCTAACATAACTAAAGAAAGCCTTGTGATTATCCTTAGTGTCCTGTGCAATTTCTCTCGAAGCTGGCCTTAGACAGCTAATACTGATCAGTGATGCCTTCCCTTTTTGGGATTTTGCTGTATCATTTAGTAGCTTCCTCCTTCTATTGTGTAGTTTGTTTATGGCTGGGGTCCACCAGACAGGACGTCTGCCTTTGGAGGATTGGGTCTTGGTTTTATTTGGGATCACATGATCCATGCATTCCTGAAGGTGTCCATAGAATGAGTTTATAGAGGAATCTGCGGTCTGGTCTGTAGTTTCCACAGGCCCGGGGGCTTTGAAGGTTTCCACCTCAGTTTTGAGGAGTGTGAATTTGCTTTAGAGAAGTTGTTCACTGTGGTGTTCTGGGCAGGGGGTGGGGTTGGGATGTGAATATCCAGTGAGCTTAGTTTATGGTCTGATCTTACCAGTGAGGGATACACTTCTGGTCTGGAGCATAGAGTCCCCATGTTGGCACACTCCATGCGACATACTACCAAACCCCAGCAGTCAGAACACTGATTCAAGTCCAGAGCACCTCCTCACTCTGGGGGGTTGTATCTAGGTACTGTATGGCCTACATCATCAGCTACTGTGAGCTGACCACAAACTAATTGCCCTGGATATACATATCCCACCTCCACCACCAGCACAAATGACTATAGTGAATAACATTACAGATGCAAACTTTACACTTTGTAATAATGACATGGTATACTTTCAGCCCACTGGGCCAGTGGAAGACACAACCCACAATGCTGACCCCTACACAAATGCTTTCTACGGACATCTCCGAGAATGCATGGATCATGCAATCCCATATATGACCAAGACACTCTCCACAAAGGGACAGCATCCTGTCTGGTGGACCCCAGCCATAGACAGATTGTATTACAAAAGATGGCAGCTACTGCAAGACAGAGCATAATTCCATAAAGGGAAGGCATATCTGAGCAGCACTAGTAAGGATCTATTTTCCCTCATACAAACATCCATGGGCAACTTTGAGAGGTAAATCAAGAGGGACACTACAGATAACCAGAAGGCCTTCTTCAGTTATGTTAGCAACCTGGTCAGAATCCCTCCTCTATGCTCATAGTTAGTACACAACAACAAATAATTCACTGAAACCACAGATATTGACAACATTGTGGCAGACAGGTTCTGTGCAGGTGTCACCCCTCCCTCTCCCCCAAAATAAGACATAGTTATCCCAGCTGACTGTAACCTCCCTGTCATCACAGATGTCCAGGTGAGAGCCGCCCTCAGGAAAGCATGATACACAACATGACTGGGACCTGATGGTAACCCTGTTGCATGCTACATGAACTCTGACAGGAGCTAAACACACATATAGAAGTGCTATGTAACACTAGCCTGACTACAGGATATGTACCTGTACACTGGCACACAGCAGCAGTGGTTCCACTCCACAAAGGAGGCACCTCAACATACCAATACAATACAACACAATACAATACATTACAATACAATACTATACAATATGCTATTGCCCTGGGACTACAGCAGCATACTGTTCTGCTACCCTGACCATTGTGACACATGTGGTGTGATGGTACCTGCTGCTGTCACACAGTTACACAGGGTGACTCATATGGCATATTACCTATCTGACTAACATTCAGCAGGGGTATGTGTGACATGTACTCATGGGGAATCTTGCTTCTTAACACTGTGTGGTTTATTGCAGGGTATGTCTTATCTGTGGGTAGGAACCTTTACCTCCACATGTGCTCTCCATTGCAGTGGCATGGACGACACACAGCAGTCATTTAGGTTGTAGATGGTGTCAGATGTTACTATGGTTGTTGGACATCTGTGTGACTTACGTATGTAAATCCAGGAGTGGTAACCTCTATGTGGGTAGTATGTGTGTACTCTGTGGTGTCGTCAGTCACTGTGCATTGGTAATGTGTTTGAGTGCATTGTCACAGTTTTGTACACGTCACTGTGTCCTTCTCCATATCTGTAGCTGTCATGTGAGGTACATACCATGGCATCCATTATGTGGTGTGGAGGGTACACTGACCTACATGTCCATAGCTGACACACCATGTCTGCTGACACATACCATGTGCAGGTATTCCAGGAATAGTGTGCCACTGTGAATATCATTGGGGGGACTATTGTACACATTTATGACCCTGTTCACCCCTGACACATGCAGTGGTGGGCAGCCAATCACATATCTGGTGGTTACTGGTGTAGGTGATTTGAAATGGGGTATGGTACTCCAGTTTTGACACTGGTGTTCACTCCATGCCTTTGTCACCAGGCATCTGTTGCAATACATCTGTACACATGTGCCTCACTCAGAATATATATACATCTCTCTCTCTCTCTCTCTCTCTATACATATATATATATATCTATATATATATATATGTATATAGATATATCTATATGTATATATATATATATATATATATATATATATATATATATATATATATATATATGTATGTATACATATACACATATATATATTGATGTACATATATTGCTATAGATATGGAGGGGGGGACACAGAGGGGGTGAGAGTGACAGAGGGGGTGGGACAGGGAGTGTTGAGGTCGTCATGTACAGTCATACCTGTAGATAGTCAGATCAGTCTGTCTATGTATATGTATCTACATATATCTGTATGTGTATATTACATATATATGTTTGTACATATTCTATCTATCTACATCTGTCTATGTATTCCTACATCTCTCCCTATGTATGCATACATATATGCATATTTTATATATATATATATATATATATATATATATATATATATATATATATATATATACATACATACATACATATTTTGACATGCATACGTATCCATATGATAAACAGGTATATCAACATGTTTGTCTACCATACTGTATACACACACTAACATACTGCTAAACATACATAACTGTGAAACCTACTTTGTACATTGCACTACAACCTACATTGATATGTGCACATAGATGCTCTCACATACAAATGTATGTACAGCCTTCACTAATAGTTGCTGTATGTCCCCTGCCCTTTGCACATCTTCATATACATACGGATACAGACCAATGACAGATATGGAGGGTTCACAGTATGTAGACCTTTATAGTATTACTTTACATTACCTGTGTTTGTCACAGCTGCTTGTGTTGCCATCTGGTTTTGTGTCCTCCTGCTCCACTTGCCAGTTGTCAGCCTTCAGGTGGCTGTTGCTGAACAGTTTTGTTTGTGTCTGTTTAATTTCGTTTTTCTCTGTCTCTGTCTCTGTCTCTCTCTCTCTCTCTCTCTCTGTCTGTCTCTCACTTCCTCCTCAGGGTGCAATGAAAGTTTTGCATGTGTGGACTGGGAGTACAGCATACTTTTGTAGCTATCTGCATATGTCCATGTGATGGCCTCTGCACCAATTGTTAGCCAGCATTTGCTAATTGCATGCAGCCAGTTGTGTACTGATTGCAGTTCTCACTGTGATTTCAGAACAGTGCTATAAAAAGGTATGTGAGATAGGCATAGCCCTTTCAGATTTTAAGGGCAGGGACCATGCTGGTATGCTGTGGACAATGTTCTATGAGTGTAAAGGTTGGTATCTCTCTCATATTTCCAGCTGTGTTGTAGATTAACATTCCTCCATTCATTTCTCCAGTTTCCTGTACTGTGTATGTACACTGACACCTACGACTACTACTACTACTGTTAATGTGTGTGTGTGTGCTTTCCTTGCACTTTTGCTTGCACTTTGTTGCTATGGCTTCCATATTTGCCCTTTACAGACACTACTTGTATGCCTGCTAGGTGACCTGACTGTAGTGTGCTGCTGTGGCTTTCCTATTTTCCATGTACATTCACACCTTGGAATGGCTTGCTATATCTGCTAGGGTGCTACAGCATGCAGTGTGGTCTGGCCATGGTGTGGGCCTTGACATCTATTAGGGTATTTGAGTATGCTGCTGAGCAGGCCCCAGAGACTCTCAGGTTCATCTGTTATCTGCCTCATGGAATGGTACATATCACTGGGGTACACCCATTAAATTGTCTGATATGCTGCAGTTGTGACTGTGGGTTAGCATGAGCATATGTATTACTACACTTTTTCTGTCATGCAAGTGGTGCATACTTTCAGGACTCCATAGTTACCATTGCATGTGTTGTAATACCTTTCTGCCTACTGTTTGTACATTTCACATGGAGTCTGTGGGGCATCCCTGTAACTCATTCACTGTTGCTATGTCTAGGCTATTAACTATTCAAATATGGTGGTGTCAGACCTCTCATGTGTACAAATATTTGCAGGTTGTCCACATTTCTGCCTCATATTTTGGTCAATATCTCATGCACAGCTTTTTCTGGCAAATTACTCTGGGCTCAAGTCAGAATATAGTGACAAACATTCAAGTTTCAGACTTCATACCCTTCTAAACATCCCACAAAATGCAGAACCTGTTACTCTCTGAACTGTCTGAGTTTGTTGTAACATTATTTGTAATGTGTCCCTGGTTTTGGCCCTTTGCTCCACATATTTTATTACTTGGTCTGGATGTGTTCCTGTAAGAGGTTGTGGAGTATGGGCAGTGGTTATCCTGCTGTGAGTATGTGTGTGGCTTGCAAGGTGCTACAGTGACATTATTACCTACTAGCTAGCAACTAGCATGGCTGTTTCTGTTCACATACTACTGTTATGGAAATCCACTAGTAATTCTACATGACATGCTTTGTGTACTACACATCCTATATTCCCTTTACATTCATTCCTACTATTACATGATATATTTATTTTAGCACAATGCTCTTGTATAACAGTCATGGCTTAGTGGTAAGTCATGCAGGCTACTGTTTCCAAGGTTCTGGGTTCGGGACTGACAGTGGGATTTTGCTTTTGAACTGACTACAGGACCTGTCAATCAGAGTGACTAAGGCACTTTTAAGCAGTTGTAACCGGGTTAGCGCTGGTTTGCTCGGAGCTCACGCATGCGCACTGGAGTTTAGCTCCGCGCACACCCGCTTACAACCGCTTAAATGTGCTTACTCTTGCACACACCCGCGCTATTTTCTTTGAAAGAAATGAAAATGGGGAGACAGGAAAGTGGTGAAAAAGGGGTCACAAAGAGGGTAAGATAGTAAGGAAACAAGCTTGGGTTTTGCAGGAGGGATGTAGGTAAGGCCCATAGCTGCCCATTTCTTAATCAGCAACAGCTGTGCATATGTTTGTAATTTGGTGTGACATTTGATACCTTCCACCCCTGAGAGAGGTGTAAGGACAACAATAATACTTGTTGTACAGCCAATTGTAATTGATAGTATCCATGTCCGGCATACATATGTGCGGAATGGGCAGCTATGTATGGGGCGCAATTTTTTTGTGGGTACAGAGTGAGAGTGGTATGTCAGGTGAAGGAAGTCGGTATAGCTGGGGAGGTAGGTTGGGTAGATAAACAGACAAGACAAACAAGATGCATACAGGGGCGGTGTATGACACATGTGGGGGGGGTTACACAATTGACGGGGATGGAGGTTTGGATACCCAGAGCCCATGAGCCCACAGATTGCAACAGTGGAACTGATATCCCAACCCATGGGCAGTTGCCACTGTTCCTTCACTGCCCAGGACAGGGCTGTGTTGGGGGCTGTGTAGGCCGGGCAACAGGCATGCCCGTAAGTTGTGCCACCTGTGCCTCAAGCTGGCGTAGGGGCCCAAGAACAGAGTCCTGGATCTCCCTACGCACCACAGTCCAGACGCTACGGAGGGTGAGTGGTGGTTCTCCTCTGGCCACGCTTGCAGAGGGGGGACGGGCCCCATCCCCTGCAGCACTTCCACCCGCAGGTGGCACAGGGCCACTGGAGGAGGGTCCAGACTGGGCACTAGTGCCAGGTGCACTCGCCAGCTGAGGTGGGAGAGGTGGGTCCGCTGGAACCCGCCTTCCCTGTCGTCCTATGTTTTGCAGTATGTCATGACAGTTTGGGTTAGTAACATACAATACAATTTGCAATTAGTTGTAACAGCATGCATTAGTATTCCCATTAACCAAACACCCAGATATTCACACCATTGAACAGCGAGCATAACACATGCATAATTTGAACAGCAATACACAGTCCAACAACATGCAGGTTTGATTGATGGCAACAGGCCATCAGGTTTGGATGTATGAACAGGGCAGATGCATCAACGGACATGCAAATATATATATGACCCAACAGGACAAACGTCCAGGGGTGTTAATTGTGATTGCACATACCAATTTCACGTGGAATGGAGTATATGTGGTTATAGGGTGGGGTGAAGAAAATATTATTAACACCTTCGAATACCAATACATATGCTGTACATTTCTAATAGCTACAGATATATACACACTACTGTTCTAACTACAGTTTCCTATATGATAACTACTTCAATTTGGTGATAGGACTGTTACTGCTACATCAATATACATTTTATTGTTATTCATACACGTTCATATCAGGCTTTGTTCAGCTACATCATCCTGCTACATTTGCTTTATATTGCTATAGACAACTGTGGATGTTTGATATTTCAGACAATCATACTATCTGCATATTGCAGACTGAGAGCAACATATCCAGATTTTGGGATACACATTCCAGCTGCAGCAACACTTTGGACACATTTCGCAGTTTGGTTCTACTTGTCACATTCATTTCATTCTGTACTGACTGCAGTATACTTTATTCAGGGGTTATTACTACTTTATTGGTGGATTCATAACTCTTTCTCATACTCTCTCACTTGTTTTCATTTTACTATTCAGGATGGTACTTACTTCTAGGCTTTATTGACATGTTTTACCTGTAGTTATTACAATCCTTTCCAGCAGTCTCACTTCTGTCATGTTTCAGTATTTCAAAAGGGATATATTTCACACATGTGATTTGCTCATCTTCTGCAGCTGTACTTTTCAGTCTGCTGCAGGTTATGCACTATTATATTACAGGTGGGGCATCTTTATTTCAGACTTTATTTCTGACATTTTCATTTTTCTGTTTGGATTACAGACTGCAACACACCTTTCTAATCAAGCAATACTTGCAAACACTTTTACACTGTTACTTGCACATTTTATTACTTAGTGACTACACTGCACTCTTTTGCTAACTGTCATACTTTGATATTTCTTTACAGTTACTGGGAGTGGATTACTGACCTGCCTGGTTGCGCAACCGCACCAGCCTATTGCCATAGGCTCTGCGGTTCGCAGAACGGACACCTGCAGCTGTAATATAAATGAAGTAATATTGGAATACACATCTTCATAATATCAGCTTATTTAATTTCTTACATACATAATTAAATGCAACTTACTCAGTAGTGGGGCGTTGGGCATTTGCCGGGCCTCCTGGATCCAAAGGTTCAATTGGCCCTGCTTACGTCTCTTCAGGTCCGCATGGTGGTGACAGACCTGCTCACCAGTCCTTGGAATCTCTGTGGCACTGGTGAGATCATGAGCCAACCGGTCCCACACCTCAGCCCTATATGCTCCCCAGAGGACCTGGCCCTGCATGAGTTGGGCCTCATGATTGTGGACTAGGAGCCAGACCATGTATCTGGACTCCTCAATGCCCCACCTCTGTGCTCGAAAGCAACTACCCTCACCTACACCTGACATTCTGGCTGCAAGTCAGTTTTACAATCGTTTATGCTGTGTATTCCCGCCTATGGGGCTTATATATGCCATTTTTCCCGCACTTATCTGTGATTGTCCATTTTGGAATTGTATCCACTTCACAAAACCTGCTTTGTCATGCTCCACTTTACATTCATTCCTATATATTTGCTATTACTGTATTTCTGAGTACAGCTGTTGTGGCTTAGTGGTTCAGTACCTTGACTATGGTGTATGGTATCCTGGGTTCAAACCTGGCTACTATTTTTTATATTTTATAACTGTCTAGACAGGCTAGGGGGTGTGTCTGTGTAAAGGCAGTTTTGTTACAGCTTGCTCAACGTTGCCCGTCGGTTAGCTTGTTAGCACGGTGCACAGCTCCGCGCAAACGGGGTGCGCTGGTTCACACCTCATTTGGCTGTCAGCACGCATATTACGCTCAGCTCAGCTAGGGTCACACAGTTTCAGCGTGTGAAACCACTGCTCAGCTACGGGCACTCATTTTGCACCTGTTAAACCACTGCTCAGCTACGGGCACTCATTTTTCACCTGTTAAACCACTGCTCAGCTATGGGCACTCATTTTGCACCTGTTAAACCACTGCTCAGCTACGGGCAGATGCACTCACGTTGTTAAACTGTAGCTCAGCTATAGGCACATCTGGCATTTTCTATTGTTTTGTTACCTCACATTTCTTCAAAATAAATGGACTATTTCATTACATTTTACATAAATTGTGATTTTATATGTGTACATAGTTGTCAGGGACTTGTTTCGTGCTTATTTTACTAAAAAAAAAATTGATGTTGTGGGGGCTTGAACCATGGATGCCTGCTCTTCAGCCGACATCTCTACCGCTACGCTATTGCTTCTTGGCTTGCTTTACATATTTAGTTCTTATATGCTTTCCCACTGACTGCTAACTGTGGCTGCGCTACGGGCTCACCCGCGCAAACGAGCGCACTCACGGGCAAACATCTTTACAATTTAAAAAAAATTATAAGATGTTCATTTGTACATTTGATGTTCATAGTCTGTGGAGGCATGTGTTGTGTTGTGTTTATTCACATTTCCATGGACTCTGTCATGGGTGTTTACTTTGGGCACTTTTACTCTTCTGGGGGCGTGTTCGCTTGCAGGGCTCGGCCTACGGACACACCCCCTACTGTCTTACACGGACCGTGTTAGCCTTAGGTGTGATTCAGCATGCTCGCATGAATATGCAGAGCATGCTGACATCACTGCGTTTAACTGCAGCCTCCGTGTAAGAGTTATAACTCTTACACGGGGGCTTCGTGAATCCTGCCCATGGTCTCTTCTACAGAATAGAATTAACCCATTTTTAACTACAGAAACATAATTATTTGTAGCCATAGCATACCTACTTGCAACCCTTCTGTACAGGGCCCCCACACTTATCAATCTACAAACTTCCCAAATGAACCTACTAGAAGTCATACCATTGCATAGCCCTAAAAAAGCTCCTCTGTTTAGAACCCCACTGCTTGTCTTACTCTCAGCTGTGTATGACACATATTCTAATCAATAGCCCTGAAAAATCCCCAACTTGGCCAGTATTCTTACACAGTACATTCCAAACAGAATCCTACAATCAACTGATAAATATGTACTAAGTGTGATCAAACCAACTAATGCAGCAGGAGGCTGTTTATCTTAATCTCTTGTCTCAAGAATGCGGAATGCCATTCCACTCCCTATAAAAGTAGACTTTTACAAAAATCCTTTAAAAACATCCTAAAATCATGTCATGTATAAGTGGACTGGCTGTTCCTCCACCCTGGATCTGGTGCCATTTCTTCTGACTTAGTCCTGTCTTAACTAATCCAACTTTTCTTTTCTTTTAACCCAAGATGATATTCTATAATTTCTCTCTTATTAATGCATCATCTCCTCTGGCTATTTTATAGCCATGCTCCTACCTATCTTATTCTGCTTCCTCATAGGTTCATAGGTGTGTACTAGGCTAATGGCCCTGGAGCCTTTACAAGCCTAGCCCATAGAAGTGCCCTGGCATCGTGCCTCCTGATGTTAGTTCATAGTGTCTCTATCAAATAGAGCCTCTTTCTCAATTTACTATGTACGGTGTGCTCACTGTTATTGTAAAATTTTGCTGAATGTATGCTTCTCATATGTGTTTATAATTTGGTGAATTTTCTTACTTTCTGTCGAACAACTGTTTGAAAATTGTATTGTGTAATATTTATTGTTTTGTGTAAATTCTTAATAAATAAAGGCATGCACTGACTACTATACAGCATGAACTACTGCAGTATTGTGTGATGTGCAATGGTCTGCAACTCCACTAAAAAACAACAAAGTCGATCAACTCAGCAGAAATTAGAGCAATGCAGGAGGTAACAAATTGCCAAAGCCAAATGACAGAGGTAGCTTACTTTCAGCAATCAGTAGCTCACAACATTACAAATCCACATCATCTCCCAAGTGAAAAATACTGAAAAAAATTAAACTTTAAAATACTGGCAGCCAAAACAAGTGCCAGTGTTAGCAATGAAGAAGGAAACTCCCCGATGCTTCAGGGAAGAAATCTGTAGTCACTTCCATTTCTTATTTCAATTAGAAGCAGTTATGATCTCATAACAGAAAGTGAGGGAACAGACATGCTCATGTCAGGTATTGTACTGCTACTTGTAAGACATCAACGTGGTTAGTTACTTCTCTAATGATATATGATCCTGGACACCTTGCACCAGTTTTTTAGTATGTTCTGGACTTCTGAATTTCATACAGCACTGTCCCCTCTGAGATGGATCCTCTTAAATGCACTCAGGAGTATGTTTTCCAGTCATGTCATTATATTTTCAAATGTTCATTTTCTTTTCTCATGCTGTTACTTAAATGACTAGGCACTTATGGATTATTTACTAAGTAAGCATTTATATTTTTGTACATTTTTGTCATTCCCCCTACCTATCAGTCATTGGTCCCCCCTTTCAGCCAATTGAACCATTCATTCCCCAATACAAGGAAAAGGGTTGGCTGAGGCTGGCACTGTCATTCAGACAATAGATATGGTTTAAGGGTATATCTTGGTTGTTCCTTACTTTATTAAGGATCATTGGCCCTCCCCATCTCCTCAAGCATGGGAAGTAGTATTCCCAGTGTCAACCAGAGAATTTACACTTTCCAAGTGCTACCCAAGTGACCCAAACCCTCTCCATGCCATGGAGAGATGAGTAAACCATGCTCCTTCAGACTTTGCAGTCCATGTCTGGGTCTCCCAATCACATGAGTTGCTCTAAGGACTCTGTGTCTCTGCACCATAGAACCAGGCATAAAACTGTAACTTTTTCAATTGTTACTGTGACAATAAAGCACAGCATTTGATTTCAGTCACATTCTGTATCCAGACGGATTTTTCTAAGTACTGTCTACCATCACTGAAAAGAACCAATATAAGTTTTCCTTCAAGCTGCTACTAACAGGTTGTGTGAAAATCATTTGTACATCCAGCATTATTCTTCACTATCTTCAAATATTACTAGCTTTCTCAGTAGCACTGGCCCCTCACTTGTGTTGGGATCTAACTGCACCATGTAGTGCTCAGACTACTGTTCTTGGTAATGTCTATCAATATATTTTATTGTAATTCAGTTGTGTTTTATTGAAGATGTCTTCAAAAAATGGAAAGAGCCTGTTATACTATACCAAAGTTGTGAACAGGTGGGGCTGTGGTAAGGAAATACAATGGAAAAATGTCCACACCCACTAGTTGTCCTGCTTAGTGCCAGACTTTAATACTGATATTTCTGGAATTTATTTGAAGCAAACTACTAACCTCGGATAATTGAAGGCTCGGTGTGTCACATTTAACTGAATAATGACTTCAATCATTAAAGAAAAGAAACAAGAAAAAATATTTAAATTTACAGAGTCAGTGAAATAGAGAAGGTTGAAGAAGTCTAGTAGAAAAAGGTTTAAAATTCTTACAGAGTCAAAATCTTACATTTTGTTAAGAGACGAGGGTCTACAGGTTCAAGCAGAAGGGTGCAACATCAGTAGTTGTTAAATACCGTAACTATCGACCTGAAAAATACACAAATAGTCTTCAATGATGCCAATAACTTACAGTTTATCTCAGAACAACCTAAAGAGTCTTCTCTGATGTCAGTAACTTACATTCTGTACCAGAAGTACCTAACGGGTCTTCACTGATGTTGGTAAGTAACAGTCGACCTCAGAAGTAAATAAAGAGCCTTCACTGATGTCAGTAACTGATAGTCTACCTCAGAAATACATAAAAAGTCTTCGCTGATGAGGGTTTTCTGCTATAAGCCATATTGTTCTCTTTAGACAGTCAGCTTGCAGAACCGAAGAGGGACATGCAAAGTTCTCCATGTTGCTTCAGGCATATAAAATAGTGGAGACAACAATATCAGTATGTATCTATGACTTTGCTGGATGTAAAAAGATATGAAAGAGATACTGATACTTAATCGAGAATGATTAGCTATGGGAGAGCCTACTGCCATGAGAACAACAGAAGCTGACCTTGTGATTCAGTGCAGTAGAAGTTTTTTGGGGTTGTCAACTCCTTCATTTCATTAAGAACTTTTTGTTAAAAAGTTGCTTCTAAAAAGTAGTGGTGGCCAGTTTCAGTTGCCTTGGAAAGATAATAGACATGCATATTTATGTCTGATGAATGTGGACTTCTAACACTGCCACTAAAATACCAGGAAAAGACAAGAGAAAGTATTATCCATGTAAAGCTACGGGACAGACAGTCTCTTTTTCTGGGGTGATGTGGAAGCAGAGTCTGGCTAAGCAAATCAACCAAAGACCCACAGTACATAGAAAGAGGTTGTTGGAATGAAATTCTGGACTGCTGAATGGTCTAATTCCAGCAGCATGGTACTATATTTCTGTGCCGGGCTGGCACATTCGGCATAAGAAAAGCACTTCTCTGTCCTCGACAAAGAACATTTTTACACTGCTAACACAAAACTCAGTCTTCTATCAGCACTCTACATTTGTAAGAGCAATATTTAAACTCTGTCCTTATTTGTTGGCCTTTGTCCCCCATTATTTTAGGTTTTGTCCAGATATCTTGAGCTGCGTGGCTGAGAGGCATGGGTAGTAATGTACAAGCTACGTCACAGTTGTACAGAACACACTGTGGGAGTTAACATGAACCTAAAGTTATTTGCAGGACTTTGTGCTCCCTGTAATTGTGTATCACACAAGGGGCGTGAAAAACACTGCACTACCTGGTTGTAGGCAAAGAGCAAAACTCCAAACTGTATGTTAGTAGAGGTCATTATATGGCATTTTATAAGGACTCTGAGGCATTTGGATCACATGGCAGAACACAAACCTTAGCTGGTACTCAGCAATGTATGGCAAAATTCAGCTGTCCACTCACTGTGTCCTACAGACAATATTAATTGGTTGTCTCTGCTACGCAGTGTTATTCATGATCTTTATTTCAGCAAAAAAGTTGTATTATGGCTCAAATGGGATGTCCAGAAAGCAGGTGCACTAACAGCTTCCATATTGAGCATTTTTTGTGGCAGAAGTCCAAAATGTCATTGAAAGATAATACACAGTGTGACTAGTTCTTAAAAAGGCAATGTGAGATATTATGAAAAGCTAACAAGGTGTACACTGAGGAAGGGAATAACACAACAATGTCATATACAAACTTATGAGGAGAATAAGGAATCATTCAGTAGGGAGGGAAATATACTCACGACATTGTCCTTTAATACAACTTGTGACCATTTCTGCAAGTTCAGATTTAAATTTGGTCATTATGTATCTCGTATATACTGTCATGTCTTCCACAAACCTGATTATACTGTATTCTTGGATGTAATATAATTCATACAATGTCTTCTTTGAGAACCAGGATTCTATGAGCACACTCCTTTGAACATGCGTGAATAGAGATAATTATATCAGGAGGGACACAACCTCCAGGGCCCACTATATTCCCTTAGCAAATTTAACCAACACCAAGTTAACAGAATCTGAAGATAAGAAAACAGCTATATACATTCAGTAATTATATGAAATGTCCTGATACTGAATATTGAGTCCTGGAATTTGGAAACTGAATGACCAGAAATCTGGACTTACATGTGCTAAATCTGTGATTGCGGTTTCCTGGAATATGGCATTTCCTTTTCTCCAATATATTGTGATCTTGGAGTTGGTATTTATAGGTCTGAGGGGTATGGAGAGCTTTCTCCCAATATTGAGGATACAGGCAAGCCGTACCTCTCAACTGCCCAGATCATTGAGGATTGAAGTCACTATGGTTAAGCACTTGGGCTTCAGGCCAGTTGTTTTACATCAAGAAGACTTGCAGTCTACACTCTTGTGGAAAGAGACGGCAGCCTCTTGCCTTCTGAGCTGGGAATTGCTGTTGATGGCTTATTGTGCATGTTGATCTAAGTGTCTTTGTTCTGTTATAACCAATTGGGTTCCAAAACACATTTTACATAAGGACGATTTGTGGTTTAAACTTTTGTGGCAGGAGAGTGTGGCCTACACCCTTCTAGGCTGGGAATTGTTGGTGAAGGCTTCTTGTGCCTGTTATTCTAACTGTCTTTGTTCTTTTTTAATCATTTGGGTTCCAAACCAGTTATTTTACCTTACAAAGATTTGTGGTATAAGCTATTGTGGCAGGAGAGAATAGCCTACACCCTTCTAAGCTGGGAATTGCTGTTTGAAGGCTTATTGTGTCTGTTATTATGAAAGTATCTTAGTTCTGGTTTAAGCACTTTGGCTCCAAACCAGTTATTTTACATTAGGAAGGTTTGTGGTCAACACTCGGACAGGGTAGCCTCTACCCTTCTGAGCTGGGAATTGCTGGTGAAGGCTTACTGTGTCTGTCATTCTAAGTGTCTTTGTTATGGTTTAAGCACTTGGGTTCCAAACCAATTATTTCACAGTGGGAAGGTTTGTGGTCTACCCCCTTGTAGGAGTATTCTACTGAATTATTGCTTAATCCAAACTGTTTTTTTTTTTTTTTTGCTGCTGTGACTGTGATTTTCTGCACTTTGAATTTCTAGTACTGCTCCATTTTATAGCATAGGCTACATTCAGTGTTGTTGAATCTCAACTGTTTTGTATCATTTTAACTCTAAAACCAGCCATCTTACTTTAAGAAGCCCCCCCCCTTGCACCCTTGTGGCAGAAATGTGCAGCCAAGGACCCATCTGAGTTGGGGATTGCTGGAATAAGGCTCAGTCTTGGGCTTCCTCTTTGGTTACTTTGTTTAAAATCATTTAACTTCGCTTGTATTTAAGTGCTGTGTTTGAGCAGGTTTGTGTGAGCAACTCAGTTGTGCATTGTGAAACATCGATGCAGTTTTCTACCCCTAGCATTGCATAGAATATCATCTTTTTGTTAGTCTTACAGCAAAACCCGGTCCATCTATCCCACTCCCCACTAGTTACTGCAGTATATACCTGCCATAATGCACGGAGAGTTTCCCACAATTTCCCCAGGCAGCCTGGTTGACATGGACATCCTAAGGCAAGGTAGCAATTGCGTCATGTGTAGTGACAACCGGTTACTTCTAAAACAAACAAATACAACATGTAAGAGATCAGTTCTCTCATATAACAACAAACCAGATATCAAACAGGTTGTCAGCATACACGCTTCACCTCTTGCACATAACAAGGTCACTAAACATAAACCCACATACACAGACGTACTCGCTAGAAGCTTACTTAAAGATCAGAGACCTCCCAAGCACAAACCTACTGCACACACTGCAGACCTAACAGAATCCTACACATAATAATACACACAACAGTGTCTCAGGAAATAAGCCCCTAAGGCAAAACACCTCAAAACCAAATGTCTTGGTCATAGGTGAGAAATAGCTGAGATCTGAGATTATGTGTCCCAGGCAGGTATGTCCATAGCCATAAGCATCATTCTACCTTTGCCCAGGATGATGCCTCAATATAAACAAATAATGATTGAGTTAAAAAAAAATTGGGTTAGCTTCTGGTGTCAGTCCAGAGGAATCCAGTATCTGTCAGCCTGGGAAGATATAGCCAACAGACCATGCTACTTTGCCAGAGATGGTCTTCACCTCTTGCTTCTTGGCTTTTGGTTATTAGCAAAGGCATTTGCCTCCTCCATAGTGCCTTTTTAGGCATTATCAAAACAACTAAGTTCCCAATGTAAAAAAATCCAGAAGAGACAACCTCATGGTTATGCTGCTTAATGCTAGGATTCTAAATCGGAAACTGTACTGACTGTAAGAACTCCTTACCCTGGAAGATGCTGATGTCTGTGCAATCGCAGAGATATGGTTCAAGGCTGCAGAAAGCACCCTGGTCATACAAGGCTACAATGTCTTTCACACATTCGGACTTCAAAATGAGTGGGAAAGAACCAAATGCAGAAATGTAGCCATCTTTATTAAAGACAAATATACCTCAAGACTGGTCAAACAGCACAGCTCCCTAGATCTACTCTGAATGCAGCTAACCGTAGGCAAAAACCATTCCATATCATTGTTTTATTTATTTATTTTTTTATTTAACATTTGTTGACCGGGAAAGTCCGACTAGGTTCCACAGAGCCTGTTTTCAGCGGAGGCCCGGGGAGAAATGCTCCAGACGCATGTCTTTAGAATTATATAGGTCCCCCACCATGAACCACAAAAAATACTCTGCCTACCTGGACCTACTTGAGTCACTCACTATACAGCCAAACACTTTGGTCATGCGTGATTTCAACTATCCTCCCATCAACTGGGAGTCATATATGAGCACAAACAAGCTTGTGCTAAGGTTCCTGGACTTTGTTAACACAAATGCTCTGAAACAAATAATCTGTCTGCACCCCCACAAGGTGCTCAATGTTCTAGACTTAGTACTCACCAACATAGGGGGACTCTGCACTAACCCCTGTGTGTTGCCCTCCCTGGTAAGGGCTGATTGGAGCAGTCTTGTTTGAATTAAAAATCATAACTAACCCCCCTCAAGAGCAAAAAGGATGTCAAATTTCTCCAAAGCAAACTATAGCTTCCTAAGGGATGGCATAAAGAGTTTCAAACACCTTGCTACCACTGTCAACAATGACTCCTATACAGAGGTGTACACAAATGCCCTGTATAAACACCTATGCAAATGTATATAGTTTCATAGTTTCATAGTTTAGTACTAGGCTATCTGCCCTGGGGAATTTTGTCTTTGTATTGTGGCATCATTCTTGGTGGGGGCAAGATGCTGCTCAGGGTCAGAGTCATACCAGCCTGGGCTACATAATCAGAGAGCTCCTCTATGTCACTTTTTATGTAGTCCAGGGAGGTACATCTCCAGCCTAGCCATAGTGATGTGGCTCTCGCCACCCCATAAAATGGTACAAAATGCACAGAATAGATTTAGAATACTGTGCCTCTGTCTAGTAGAGACACAGTGAAGGTCCCCTTATATAATAGAATTAGTTTACTGTGCCCCTGTCTAGTAGTGACACAGATGTGACCCCTGGGGTAAACTTACGATCTCCCATCCACTCATCAAGATTTCTCTTGAAGAGAGTCAGTGAGGGGCTCTGCCTAACATGAACTGGGATCTTGTTCCAGAGCATGGGAAGCCTCTGGGTTATGAATCTATCCCTCCAGCATGTCCTATTCATACTTGTGCCGAAGTTTAAGTCTTTAGCTCTTGTGGTTCTGATGGATTTGGATTTTTTGAGGTGGAGCATGTCCATCAGTTCCTGATTGGACATGGCCTTGTACGTCAGGCAGAGATCACCTCTGAGCAGGCGGTATGCTACTGAATAGAGCTGGAGTTTCTTTAGTCTGGCAGAATAAGACATATATTGGAGACCTTTGATCCTCTTGGTGAGGTACTTTTGTGGTCCCTCCAGCTGTTGCAAATGCCGGGTGAGGTACATACCAAATGGGACATTGTACTCAATCATGGGTTTGATGAGGGAGGAGTATAGGGGTACAATGACATCCTTGGATCTGGATGTGAATCCCTTCATGATAAGGTGTGCAAGGTAGAATGTTTTTCTAACCACTTTGGCAACGTGGGTGTCAAATGAGAGGTCGCTGTCGACTTGGGTCCCTATGTCTCTGATTACTTTTTCTGTACTCAGTGGGTTGCTGTCTATGTGATAATTTGTGGGTACTTTGTTTTTCCCAAAGGGGATGACTATACATTTTTTGTCTTTTAGTTTAAGGCCATGACTCCGGCACCAGTTGTCCGTTTCTGTGAAGCCTTTTTGTAGGATGTATGTGTCCGCTGGTGTATCAACTATGGCGCCTAGTTTGCAGTCATCTGTGAACTTTGTCAGCCACAACCCTCCCATGTTTGCTTTAACATCTGAGAAATAAATGCCAAACAAGAGGGGTCCCAGGACAGATCCCTGTGGGACACCACTTGTGACTGGCTTTGAGTCTGGCATTGCTCCAGCGATTTTAACTTTATGGGTTCTGTCCTTTAGCCAGTTTGCAACCCATCTAGTGACATAAGGGTTTACATTTAAGCTGTTGAGCTTATCTATGATGCCTGAGTGGGGTATTGTGTCGAAGGCCTTAGCCAAGTCCAGGTAGGCTGTATGGACTGCTTTGCCCTCATCAATGGCTCTAGTGACTGTTTTGAAAAAGTCAACCAGGTTCAAAAGGCAGGATCTGCCCTTTACAAAGCCGAACTGCGTGGGGTCAAGTGTCTGTAGGTCCCCAATGTCTCTGTTTATGAGTTCTGTAATGATTCTTTCCATAGCTTTGCAGACCAGGCTTGTTAAGCTTATGGGGCGGTAGTTCCCAGGGTCTGTAGAGGTACCCCTTTTGTGGAGTGGGACCACTGTTGCTGTACGCCAGTGTTCAGGTACATATCCTGTAGTAAGGCTAAGGTTAAATAGAATTTTTATGTGCGGGTTTAGCTTCTCTTGGAGTTCACATAGCACGCAACCCGGGATACTGTGAGGTCCCATTGATGCTGTGTTTTTAGCTTTGCTGAGGGCGGCTCTCACCTGGACATCTGAGATGACAGGGAGATTACATTCAGCTGGGATAAGTATTTCTTCTTTCGGGGGTGAGGGAGGGGAGAAATTTGCACTGAACCTGTCAGCCAGAATGTTGGCAATATCTGTGGGTTCAGTGTATTTTTTGTTGTTGTGAACTAACTCTGAGCATATCTGAGGGTTTCCACCCAGGTTTCTAACATAGCTGAAGAAGGCTTTGTGGTTATCTTTAGTGTCCTTAGCGATTTTTCTCTCAAAGTTGGCCTTGGATGTTTTTATGAGAGAACGTGAAGAGGGACTTGGATTTATTTGGGATTGCATGATCCATGCATTCTTGGAGATGTCCATAGAAAGCATTTGTGAAGGATTCAGCATTGTGGGATGTGGTATCCACTGGCCCAGTGGGCTTAAAGGATACCATCTCAGTCTTAAGAAGAGTGAAGTCTACTTTTGAGAAGTTTTTCACTGTGGTCTTTTGTGCTGGGGGTGGAGGTGGGATATGTATATCCAGGGTGATTAGTTTGTGGTCAGATCTCACTAGTGAGGGGTATACCTCCGGTGTGGAGCATTTTGTCCCCATGTTTGTGATGATCAGGTCTAGTATATTATCTCCTCTAGTGGGAGAGGTGACTAGTTGTTCCAGTGCATTTGAATTTATGAATTCCAGGAACCTTTGGGCTAGGGTGTTAGGGCTAGAATAATGTACCCAATCTATGTTAGGGTAGTTGAAGTCTCCCAGTATGATGGTATTTTGTGATACATTCATATCCTCCAATGTCTTCAGGAAGGCTAAGTGGGTTTCCTGAGATTGGGAGGGTGGTCTGTAACATGCTACCAGTTGTATAGCAGTTTTGCCTATGGTTAGTTGCACCTATATGGTCTCCTATGCTTCATGTGTTGCTACTAACCTGGAGGTGTGGGTGTCCTTGATGAATATGGACACTCCCCCTCCCTTTGTGGTTCTGCCCTGGTTTTGGGGCCGAAAAGCATGAAACAAGGTATAGCCTGGTAGCGCTAGAGTGCTCTCAGGAGCCTTGAACCAGGTTTCAGTTACTGCACAGACATCAATGTTCTCCATGCTGAGGAGTGCATCGAGTGGCTGCATCTTGAGATTTAGACTTCTGGCGTTGAGCAGCATTAACCTTAGTTTTATTCCATTTTTGTTATCTAAGGAGGTGGGTTTGTCTTTTGAGCCTTGCCTAAAAAAGGCACTATGGGGGTGGCAAGAGCCTTATCCAATATCCGGAAGCCCAGTGGTGACAGGTGCAAGCCGTCCCTTGCGAAGCAGCGTGGCTTGTCCAACATGTCATCCCAGGCAGACAGACATTGGATCCCCTTAGAATGACACCAGTACTTGAGCCAATTATTAAAGTTGATCATCTTGTCTTTGTATTGTGGCATCATTCTTGGTGAGGGCAAGATGCTGCTCAGGGTCAGGGTCATACCAGCCTGGGCTACATAATCAGAGAGCTCCTCTATGTCACTTTTTATATAGTCCAGGGAGGTACATCTCAGGTCATTTACGCCAGCATGGACAATGACGGAGTCATATTTGTACTTGCTTTGGAGTGACCTGAGTGCGTGTGTTATGTGGCGGATCCTAGCTCCCGATAGGCAGCTCATAGTCACCCTCTCCTTGTTCAGCCTGGTAAGCAGGACATCAGTGTGTCTGACTATAGAGTCACCTATTACTAGTGTATCAGGCAAGGTGTTTGGCCTTAAGGGCTGTGATTGATTGACACACTGATTTAATGAAGTATGTGTTGCATGTGTTTTTTTTTTGAGGTGGTAGATTTTTGGATGTCTGCTTTGCGAGCCTCTGTTGTTTTGGTAAGTTTTTTATTCAAGCCTCCGAGTATGTCTTTGTGTTTTTATGTGTTTTGTTTGCAGTTGTGGTAGGTCTATGTGGGACTGGGTTTGCTGTGTGTGTGTGGTTACCATCTCCTTCTATCTGGTCATGCCAGCCCTGAGTTGAGAGAGTTCAGCCTCCAGTTTGGCTATGTAGTTGCATCTTTCACATGTATTTGTGTTTGTTGGGAGGAGGAGAGGGTTGTCTGTGTACATGAGACAATTGTAGCATTGTCTCAAGATACCCAGATTAACCAGCTGAACTGGAGAGGACGCCAGTTCTCTACCACTCGACATGCTAGAACAGTATAAAGGAGTGCTGTGTCTTTAAGGGAAGTGGATATTCACAGGGGTGGTAGGTGGATGTAGTGCTTACTTAGTATGAGAGTGCTTACTTAGTAGAGAAGTTTTGAGAACAAGTGCTAGGCTTATAATATAGCGAGTAGTCTGATTAAACTAAGAGTTGAGCTTCCTTAAGGGAAAATTTGAAGAGCAGACTTGGCGGAGCCAGAAGAAGTTTAACCTTGTTTAACCGGTGCTGCACTATGCGCACAACCGCGCAAAGCCGTGCAAACACGGATTTTAAACAGGGAACTTCAAAAAAGCTAGAAATGGTCCAAAACAACCAATTACTACAGCTCTTGTGCTGAGGTCACTTCCTACAGGGACAGGTAGGCTGCTCAAGGCTCCCCACTCCCACTGGTGAGCAAAGAAACTTCCCTCTATCCAAGTAAGGTAATGGACAACACAGGAACTACACCACAGCCCAGAATACAGCAAAGCCTGTAAACTGGTCTAACCTAGTCGAGGATAGGCGGGAAAACAAGGATTATTTTTGGGGTTTTTTTTGTTTTTAGACAGAAACACACAGAAAATGCAGAGACAGTAATAAATCAGTTACACAGGCTAGCACACTTTAGTGGGCAGCCTTGACAGTTAAATTAAACAAACAAACAACAAACTTTTGATCAAATTCAACTAAAATGTAACTTTTAAGTGCAGATATTAAATAATGCAGCAAACAGCTGCATAGACTTGGCTATACCTGAATGGATCAAAACAAGGCCCACAAGAAAAAACAAGCCACCCTAGTGGACATTAAGCAATAAGTTAAAAAACATGAGGGAGAAACTAATGTCTAAGAACAAGAGGGAACTGGTTCAGCAGAAGAAGTATACCCTCCACAGCTTGAACAAGTGAGCTGGGTATCTTTGAAAGTCCTCTAAAGCCAATTACAAAGTAAACAAGGATTCCTATCCAAGGATAATTACAAGGCATTCTTTAGCTTCATCAGAAATCTAAAAGGGAAGGCCCAGCTTTGTGCTGAACTAGTAGTGGAAGGTACCACTCATACTGACCCTGAGGACATTGCCGACCTGCTAGTAGACAGATTGGGCACAAATGTCACACCCTGTCTACACTAGACATACCCCAAATCATACTTGTCACCAGTCCTCTACCTAGTATCTCTAAAGAGCAGGTTATAACCACACTCTCCATGGCCAAAAACACAGCCTCTATGGGA
This sequence comes from Protopterus annectens, assembly GCF_019279795.1. Lineage (NCBI taxonomy): Eukaryota > Metazoa > Chordata > Ceratodontiformes > Protopteridae > Protopterus > Protopterus annectens. Next base: position 1,883,833,513 of record NC_056732.1, on the reverse strand, counting down.
CTGGATAACATCACAGCCTGCCAACAAAATGGTCTAAAACAGGACTTAGTAAAACCATTTGGCAATCTCTTCAATCACAGTCTAAGTACTAGCTCTGTCCCAGCAGAATGGAAAACAGCAACAGTAATTCCCTTGCACCATGTGTCCACAGTGGTAAGGAAAGCCTTTCTCATCTCATAAGTAAGGGCATTATATCCAGATCTAAGGATTTTATAACTCCCCTGTACTCATCCCTCATCAGACCACTAATAGAGTACAATGGCTCCTTCTGTGTGCACCTCACCAGACACTTGCAGCAGCTGGAGAGTCCTCAGAGGTTTCTCACCAAGAAAATTCAGGGCCTTCAACACATGACCTACAAGGTCAGATTGAAGTCCCTGTCACTGTACTCTGTATCTTTTAGGTTGCTAAGAGACAACTCTGTCAGACCCTGCCTAAATTGAAATGCTGCACATCTGCAAGGCTAATGGGATAAGATTCACTCACTCTAGAGATCTTAACCTGGCCGGCAACATTAACAGGACATGCTGGAGAGACAGATATGTCTCTCAGAGATTGCTACTCTTCTGGAACAAACTCTAAGTTAATGTAAAACAGAGCTCCTCATTGGATGGGAGACCATAAATTTATCCCGGGGTGTCACCTGTGTCCCTCTTGGATGAGGGAAGTCGGTGCTGATCATAAACTGCAAATATAGACCATACAACCTGGTCAATAAGGGAAAACAGTATAACATGGCAAGACTTATAAAGGTCCTAGGGCCAATAGTCTAGTAACCTTCGATGAACCTATAAACCTATGAACCTATGAACATTTGAGGTTCAGACTTTATATATTCTTCAGAAATTGCCTGCTAACAGAAAAACTGTTATTCTATCAACTTTCTAAGTTTGTAAGAGCAATATTTAAAACCTATCCCTAATTTTGGGCCTTTGTCCCCTATTATTTTAGGTTTTGTCAAGATTTTTGAACTACGTAGTTGAGAAGGATGAAGGGAGTTTGTAACCCATCAAAAAGAAAGTTTAAAGAAAAAAAGTCAGAGATATTTAGTTTCGTCCTGTATTTTTGTTTTTTTATTTCAATATTTCCCATCTTTTCACTAGAGACCCTCTACATTCATGTTGTTTAATTGAATGAACTCATAAGGATTATGGTTTACCGAAAAATACATGATGAAATAAAATGAATACGGATGTTTTTTAATTGCCTTTAACTTAGC
>NC_056732.1:1883768131-1883831794 GCF_019279795.1 Protopterus annectens | reverse complement strand
CAAAAAACATACAATTTTGGCCACCTAACCTGGACCGAAACACTAAAGATGGAGGCGTGTCCATATTCATTAAGGATATCCACACCTCCAGGTTAGTTGCTCAACATAATGCATCCGAGATTATCCAAGTGCAACTAACTCTGGGCAAGACCGCAATCCATATTAAAACTTGCTACAGATCCTCCACCATGCCCCAGGAGTCTCACTCCTCATTTCTTGATACATTGGAAAATATTAGGGTACAACCCAACACCCTAATAATGGGTGATTTCAACTACCCCACCATTAACTGGGAAAACTACTCATGTACCAACTCTTTTGCTCAACATTTTCTGGAATCCATACATTCCAACCCCTTGGATCCACTTATCCATACCCCCCATTAGGGGAAGTAATATTCTAGACCTGGTCTTTACCGACATGGGCGACCAGTGTTTCACAACAGAGGTCAATTCCTTGTTGGTCAGATCCGACCACAAGATAATCAGCCTAGACATCCACATCCTGCCCCAACCCCCATTAGGGAAACTACATTAAAAAATTTCTCCAAAGCCAACTTCAAGCTTCTTAAGACAGAAGTGGCAAACTTCATGACACCCATGCAGATGGACAATAGAGGTACGACTGCTGAATCCTACACAAATGCACTTTATAAGCATTTACATGAGTGCATGGATCATGCTATCCCTAACAGAACCAAGATGCTATCCTCCAAAAAATGGAAGCCAATCTGGTGGTCCCTTGCCATAAACAAACTCTACAACAGAAGAAAGACGCTGTTGCAAAAAATAGTAAAATCCCATGACTGGAAGAACTCCTCAGTCAGCATCAGTAAGAGGCTGAGATCCCTCATAAAATCCTCCAAAGCTAGTTATGAAAACAAGATTTCCACTGATTCTAAAGACAATCACAAAGCATTCTATAGCTATGTCAAGACTCTCAATGGCAACACTCAGTTCTGCTCTGAGTTACAGCACAATGGCACTAAATATACAGAACCAACTGATATTGCCAACATCCTGGCAGATAGGTTCAGTGCTAACTTTACCCCCCCTCACCCCCTAAAGGGCCCATCTCTATACCGGAAGAATGTAAAGTTCCTGTAATCATGGCTGCACAGGTAAAAAACACACTCTCCAAAGCCAAGAACACCACATCCAGGGGACCTGACAACATCCCAGGCTGCGTTCTACATCAACTACAGAATGAACTGGCACCCCACCTAAGCACCATGTTCAGTCATAGCCTCACCTCAGGCTTTGTGTCCACTGAATGGCGCACAGCAATGGTTATCCCACTCCACAAAGGGGGAGCCACCACGGACCCCGGCAACTACTGCCCCATTAGCCTAATGAGCTTGGTCTGCAAGGCCATGGAATGTGTCATCATGAAACTTATAAACAAAGACATTGGAAATCTCCAAACTCTGGACCCTACCCAGTTTGGGTTTGTAAAAGGCAGATCATGTCTCCTAAACCTGATTGACTTCTTTGAAGCAGTCACCAAAGCTGCAGACAAGGGTAAGGTGGTTCACATAGCCTATCAAGATCTCGCCAAGGCTTTTGACACCATCCCCCACTTTGGAATTATAGATAATCTCACTAAACTAGGTATAAATCCCTATGTCACAAGATGGGTTGCCATCTGGCTCACTTACAAAACTCACACTGTGAAAGTAGCAGACTTCAAATCCAACTTCAGACCAGTGATAAGTGGAGTACCACAGGGTTCAGTCCTGGGTCCTCTCCTGTTTGGTATCTACTTTTCTGAAATACAGGGTAACACAGAAGGTCTTTGGGTAATGAAGTTTGCAGATGACTGCAAACTAGGAGCCATAACTGAAACTCCTAACAATGTGGACATCCTACAAAAGGGCCTCACTGAGACAGATGCCTGGTGTCAAAGCCATGGCCTCAAGCTCAATACCAAAAAGTGCATTGTCATCCCCTTTGGTAAAAACTCTGTACCCATGAACTACCACATAGGTGGTAGTCTACTTAACACCGAAAGTGTGATAAGAGACCTTGGGACACAGGTGGACAGTAGTCTCTCCTTTGATAATCACATCGCCACAGTAGTCAGGAAATCCTTCTACATGGCACACCTCATCACAAAAGGTTTCTCATCCAGGAAAAAGTGGTCATTGTTCCCCTCTACTCATCACTTATTAGACCCATTGCAGAGTACAATGCCCCTTTTGGTATGTACCTCACAAGACATCTACAACAGCTGGAAAGGCCACAGAAATACCTCACAAAGAGGATTACCAGCTTCAAACACATGCCCTACACAGACCGTCTCAAAAATTCCAGCTTTACTCTATCGCATATCGCTTACTCAGAGGTGATCTCTGTCTAACATACAAAGCTATGTCAAACCCAGAGCTGTTGGACATGCTCCACTTAAAGAAATCCCAATCCGTCTGGGCTACATGCTCTAGGGACCTAAACCTTGTCACCACAATAAACAGAACATGCTGGAGGGATAGATTCCTGTCCCAGAGACTTCCCATACTCTGGAACAAACTACCTATCTATATCAAACAAAGCTCCTCATTAGCACTCTTCAAGAAAAATCTTGATGACTGGATGGGAAATAGAAAATTCAACCCCAGGGATCACCTCTGTGACTCTGATCGACAGGGGCTCAGGGTGGCAAAAGCCAGGGTACCTTTTTGGGTAGGCTTGTATAGGCCCTAGGGCCAATAGCCTAGTACCTACCTATGAACCTATGAATGTATGAACTCTCGGGATCCGGACACATGCTCGACTAGCATATGTCTGAATCACAAAACATCAAACACACATACACGAAAGCACTTAACATCGACAAGCGCTTCCATGTATGTGTGCCTGTTTCATAGATCGGACTACAGTGCGGGTAAGGGAAAATTACCTTTTCCCCACTGTAGTGTGATCTCGGAGTGAGAATAATAAAGTAAGGGGCGTGTGGGGGTGCAGGAGGGTTTAACCCCCCTGCAGAAACGTAGATGTTTTTTTTGAACTACACATACATGGAAGTGCTTTTTGATGTTAAGCGTTTTTGTGTGTGTGTGTTCGATGTTTTGTGATTCGGACATATGTTAGTCAAGCATGTGTCCTAGACCTGAACTCTTGATGTCCCATTTTAAGTAATAATGTAGTTCACCTTCATTCAGTGATGGACATCGGGGAGTACCTTACAGTAATCGTTTACATCCATATTATACTGTGACACAGCAGCAAAACAAAGTACAGAACATGAAATCCATAGAAGCAACTCCAGTGAGAAAGTGATGTGTTGTTCCTTGTTAACTGTTACAGTAACAAGTCCATTAAAATAATGTTACATTGTTACTTTATCATAGGATCATAGGAAATTACTAGCCTATTGGCCCTGAGGCCCCAGTTACTATATACTGGTGGCTAGAGATACTCAGGCTTGAACCCTGTACCTGGGATGCAGGTGTCAGGAACCTGAAGTCCCTATCCACCACCATTTCTAAAAAAATTTGCAGATTTTTGCCTCATATTTGTTCTGTTCCTCATAAAATCTGTGGTTTATGTATCTACATTTTTCCTTGCAAAGTCTGTAGTGCAGTGGTGCAGTGGTGCATTGCTGCCTAACAGTTACAGGTTCTGTGGTTTGATTCTTGGCTGGGGTGTCTTCTGTGTGGTGTCTGCATCTTCTCCATCTTACAAAGATGTGTCTGGCATTTCTCCCTGCTCTGCTGAAAATTGTCTTTTGTTCCAAGTCAGACTAGTTTCCTGGTTAAATGTTTAAAAATAACAGGCATTTGAATTTCAGACTTCATATTCTTCAGAAAGTACATGGTAACACAAAACTGTTCTAGCAGTTGTCTAAGTTTATAATATGGATATTTGAAATTTGGCCCTGTTTTTGGGACTGTATTCCCCCATTATTGGCTTTGTCCCGGTATTTTGTGCTAAGGTTGAGAGTTATCTATGGTGAGAACTGAATTCATTGAATGTTTGGGGGCTGTATTCCCCCATTGCTGGCTTTGTCCACATGTTTTCTGCTAAGAGGTTGAGAGCTATAGTGAGAACTGAATTCACTGAATATGTTTGGGGGCTGTATTCCCCCCATTATTGGCTTTGTTCAGGTGTTTTGTGCCAAGAGGTTGACAGCTATGCTGAGAAATGAATTCACTAAATGGTAGCCATTTAAGTTTGTCTTCCTCTCTTTCACAAAACAGCTGATTTGGCATAGTGGTATGTTTCTTTGACTGTTTTGCACAGGGTCCCCTGGGTTAAAGACGTGGCAGTGAAATGTATGGTGGTAACACAGCATTTTATTCTAGCAACTTTCCAACATTATACAAGCAATGTTTAAAATGTGTCCCTGGTTTTTGGGCTTTTGTTCCCCCCTCCCAATAAATTTTGGCTTTTTCCAGATTTCTTGTGCTGCAAAGTTCAGAGATACAACTGTGTGTCGAGTAGATTTTACAAGGAGCTGAGAGCTTCAGGGGAACAAAACTTTAGTGCTGCTTATTCTGAGTTTGCTTGCATTGTTAATAGCACAACAGGTAGTGTACTTGCTTTTGATGCAGGAGGCTGTGGGTTCTACTCCCACAGTAGATAGATGCATTGCTGAAACTGTACTGTGTTGTAAAGTGGGTGGATGCTGCAGTCCTTTTTGGCAAAGATACCTAGAGTAGTAACTATGAACCTGTTATCAGTTTGCCATACAGTCCCTATTGTGATATTACTAGCTTATCATTTTTTTAATGCATGCAACATAGGCAATTTATTCCTCAAGGGCAGCAGGCACTTTATTTGTAGATGAATAAACAGTGACATATAAAGTTGTTTGCTAGCAGTCATTGTTACAGATTTCTTTAATGTGGAATTATTTAGATGACTTTTACTACTTCAGAGATTGTGCATATTTACTGATACTGGTGGACTGTAGAAGGTTGAGTAGACTTTTATGATGGAAATGTTCTGAATTGGACAGTTTTGTCATTGGTGCATGCATTTTGTTTCATTGTTGACTGGAAAAATGTTCAAAACAAATTTAAAATGCAGTCTAACAACTGTACTGTATTGTACAAGGAATGTAATTTAGTACAATCAGGAAGGTGTATCAAAGAGCACAGGTATGTTTCATGTGCAAGGGGCCTATGATTTGAAAACAGCCCAAAGTTAATCTTTATCTGCCACTGGCAAAATGTATTTTCTTTGAATGTGGGTTTCAATGCTGTTTCATTGAATGTGAGTTTCAAGGGCAGAGAAGTTTTAATGCTAAGCCTGTTTTCATTGTGAGACTGCATTGCTTTGTTTAGCAGATGTCTTAGTGTTTGTGCTGTAAAATGCAAAATAAAACTTTCAAATGAAATCCAAATCATCATAGAAGTAAAGCAGTATGCACATTAGTGTTTATGGTAAATGGAGTGAAATAGCCAAGTAATGGATCATTGGAATGGCTGCAGGGGGGAGGGCTCCATTTGACCATGATTTTGTGAGGGGGAAGGGCAGCAAACTCAAGGACAGCCCCAGCTGAACTATACCTCCCAACTGGCCAGATTTTCACAGAATGAATAGATGTTTGCTTCTTATTTTTGGTTTGTTCTTCATAAAATTTGTGGTTTTCTGGAAAATCATTTAGGAATTAAGTCACTAAATAATGACACACTGAGTTTCAGACTTCATAAACTTCGGAAAAATGCATGCTAAAGTAAGGCATGTTATTCTATCAACTGTCTCAGTTTATACAAGAGCAATTTTTAGTACTGTTTATATGTTCCCCCAATATATTTGGCCTTGTCCAGATTTATTGCATTAACAGGTTGAGAGGTACATGCAAATAAATTGCTTTATAGAATTAGGCATAGCCAAACCTCTCAACTGTCCCCAAATTTGGCTCAAAATGTTGCTCTTCTCATAATAATCCCTCTGCAAAATAGCAATTTTGGAAGAAAACATGGAAGGTTTACAATTAAGAAATAACTGTAATAATCAGAGTTATAGATTACTTTTATTTCAGAAATGCATGTAGATTATTTTATTTTGTCAGCTGCTCAAGTTAGCAGTACTATTATTAAAAAAAGTGTCCCTTCTTTGACAGGTTCCCAGCTGCATTGTGTGGCTATTTTATATTTTTGCATCACATTTTTGGTCCATTTTTCATAAAATTGTTTTTTTTGGCAAATTAGTGGTAAATCATTAAAGACTGAAGTTAGAAAATAATGACAGACATTTGAGTTTCAGATTTCATATCCTTCAGAAAATTCATACTAATGCAAGATCTATTATTCTATTATCTTTCTAAGGTTATAGGTTCATAGGTTCATAGGTTGGTAGTGGGCTATCTGCCCAAAGGCATATATTAGCCCAGCCATGTTGTGCGGTATTCAACGCCCCTTTAGTAGTTCCCTAGACCCTTGTGCTAGCAGCTAGTACCCTTGGCCCCTATCTAGTAGTGCTGTTGGTGTGATCCCTGGTGTGAACTTTCTGTTACCCATCCACTCATCAAGGTTCCTCTTGAAGAGTGATAGTGAGGGGCTCTGTCTTATGTAGATCGGGACCCTGTTCCATAGTAAGGAATGTCTCTGCGAAGGGAATCTATCCCTCCAGCATGTTCTATTCATTGTTGTGTTGAGGTTTATATCCCTAGAGCATGTAGCTCGAGTAGATTTGGTTTTGCTAAGATGGAGCATGTTCAACAATTCTGGGTTGGACATGGCTCTGTACGTTAGACAGAGATCGCCTCTGAGAAAGCGGTATGCAACAGAGAACAGTCTTAGCTTTTTCAATCGTGCTGCATAGGGCAACTGTTTGAGGCCAGTAATCCTCTTGGTTAGGTGCATCTGTGGTATAAGAGCAATATTTAAAAATTTTCCTTATTTTTGGGCCTTTGTCCCACTTCTATGTATGGCTTTGCTCTGACGGTGAGAGGTATGACAAATTTGTCAGGGCCATCACAGTCAGCCAGAGACATTTCAAATTGTGACATACTTGTTGCACCCCACTCCCCCATGTAGTGACTCTGGATGTGTCCAAGCAAGGCAAGGAGCAGTTATGCAGTGTAAATGTGCAGGGTATCCCCCCATCCAAGGCAGACACAAGTACTACAGTGGCTTTTCATCTGTTCTTGATTTTGTAGAATGGTCTGATTTCTGTCATAATTTTGTACTGTTGATTTTATGCGTATTACTCAGAAAGTACCTGTTGCTCTGTGTTTTAAGTAGCAATGCTTTAATGACCATCAGGTAAGCTTGTCTGAGATCATAACATGCAAGTAAACTTTAATAAGCATACTGTTAAAGACTTGCCAACATTGAAGCCTTTCTCTTGTTGCCATGCAGAGAATACTTAACTAGATAATGTATAAGCATTGGGTATTGAAATGCATATGACAGTATTTGTAATAAAGGACAGGATTACATTATTTTAAGAAACTCATTACACATGTTGGAGACTTCCAGTGATCTCTGAGAGCTTTACTCGTAAACTAAACAGAATGCTATTCATGTGTGGTCCATAACCTGTACAGTAATCCTTTAAGCAATGTATCTTGAGCTTGTTTGCTTTTCATTTTTTTACTTTGATCATGTTTTCCCCATGAAAAAAGTAGATAGTTGTTGTCAGGCAGCAGGTCTTTTTTGGATAAGAAACATTTTTACAAGTGGGGTCATCACAGAGATTGCTACTTTCAGCAAGTTACTTGGTACTTTAATAAAGCTGAATATAAATTATAATTAGAACTGCAGTGCAAGGAGAAGCGGTTTGAGTTGAGTGCTGCTTGTTTTTCTTATACTTGATTTTGACTGGCATTCCAGTAATGTATTTAAAAAGTAATTTATTTTTCATGCCTCACAACCATTTTGTTTCCATCTAGATATTAAGTAAGCTGTCAAGCAGCCAATGCATTGAAATATTTTTATTCTTTTTACACTTCGTTTGTCTTGATTGGACTCTCATAATGAGGGTTTGGCACCCAGGGCAGCATATTTAATTAAAGTTAGTTTTTGTGGTTTTGAGCATAGCTCCTCCCCTTTCTAGTTGTCTGCTCCCCTTCCCATTGACCCCACCCATTCAGCTATCTCCTGCAGCCCCCCTTTGATTTGAAGTCAACAGCCACCACTGAAGGACATAGCCAGTTATTGTACATGTGTGTCTTTAGTGATATTTTGAAGTGAGGCAAGGAGCAATGTGTGGTTAGTTCACCAGGAAGGGCGTTCCATTTTTTACCAGCAGTGTTAGAGAATAAGGAATCTCCGGCTGAGTTGTTGGCTTTGGTAGGTTGTACTAGCATTCTGCTGGAAGAGCGAAGGGATGCTAGGTTGCAATATGGGGTAATGATATTAGCTAGACTGGGGGAAGGTTGGTGGAGGATTTTATGAGTTACTATGAGTTGGTTATAATAGATCTGGTTGGGTAGCTCTAGCCAACCTAAGTTTTGAAGATTATGGCAGTGGTGAGTTCTGTATTCTGAGCCTGTGGCAAATATCGCTATATTGTTGTTACATTTAGTGATTTTGTTGAGATTTGATTTGGATAAGTTAGGGAGGATGGGTGATGCATAGAGAAGGGATGACAGAAGATGTGTGCGAGCTATGGCTGTTCTGGCAGTTAGGGTTAGAAAGTTCTTAATCCTATACATGGAGCCTATTTTTTTGTTTACTGTTTTTATAGTTTTGTTTATATGGGCATTGTAGTTTAGATTATTATCAATGATTATACCTAGCAGTTTAGTAGTTGGTTCTGGAGAAATTATGGTGACATTCTGAGAAGAGACTGAAAATGTTGGTGGTGTTATCTTACGGGTAGGGGAGAATAATAGAAGTTTGGTTTTGTTTGGGTTCAATAAGAGTTGACGATTATTAAGCCAGTTCTCTACTTTGTTGAAGGTTGTTTGAGATAGGGATTGTAATTCTGTAGGAGTTGTGGAAGAGCAGATTAGCGTGGAGTCGTCTGCGTACTGTATAGTAGTAGCATGAGGGATAGCTTTGGGCAGGTCGTTTATGGAAATAGAGAAAAGGAGGGGACCCTGAATAGAACCTTGGGGTACTCCTAGAGTGACAGGTAAAAGAGGAGATAGATGCTCTTTCCACAGGACTGCTTGCTGCCTAATGTGCAAGTAAGAGTGGAACCATTTGATTGCAGGGTTTTCTATGGACAGGGATTTGAGAGAGTCTAAGAGTAGGTTGTGGTTAACCATGTCAAATGCTTTTGCAAATCGAGGAAGAGGGCAGAGGAAAGCAGGTTTTGATTGCGGTTTTAGTTTATTTTGTAGGAGAATGTGAAAAGGGCAGTGGTAGTACTGTGGGCAGGTCTGAAACCATGCTGGGATGATGCTAGGAGATTATTGTGGGTCAGGTGGTTTAAAAGTTGTTTTTATATGCATTTCTCCATTATTTTGGCTAGGGGAGATAGAATGGCTATAGGTCTATAATTAGAAAGTTCAGTGGAGTTTCCATCTTTATGAAGTGGAATAATATGAGCTGTTTTCCAAATGGGGGGGACATAGGACTCCTGAATAGAATGATTGATTAAGATGGAGATAGGATAAGCTATTACATTGGCAGCTTTTTGTAGAAACTCTGCTGGAAGTTGGTCTGCAGCCAGGGAAGTAGGTTTTAATTTCTTTAGTAAGGATTTGATATAGTCTGTAGGTATATAATCAAATTTTAAGTGGGGGGATTCACCTGATTAGCTGTGCTAGTAGTTGAGGAGGAGAGAGATAGATTTTTAGCTAGGGATTTTACAGTTTCGGTGAAGAAAGGTCTTAGCTACAGAATCAGGGGGTAGGTGTAAGGTTGTTGATGGGTTGGGGGTAGCAGATTTACCTGGGTGTAGTAGTTTATTCAAGCCTGACCAAAATTTTTGAGGTTGATTTTGGTGTTTTGCTGTAAGTTGACATAATAGCTTTGCTTGTCTAATGGGATGGATCTTTTTGCTTCGTTTCTTAATTGTTTGAATAGTTGGTGGGCTTGAGGAGGTTTGGTGGTTCTCCAAGAGGTCCAAGCTGCATTTCTGGCTGTTAGTTTTTGTCTAGTAGTATTGGTTAGCCATGGAGCTATTTTGTTTTTGGTTCTGATTCTACGTATGGGAGCATATATGTCTAGGACGGCTAGGAACCTGGTGTTGAAATATGAAACTGCTTGGTCTAGGTGGAGTAGTTTAAGATTGTCCCATTTCAGTGAGCTTAAATCAGATAAGAAACTATTTAGGTTAAAGTTTTTTTTGGATCTGAGAGTTTTAAAGGTGGTTTGGTGGGGCAGGTCTTCTCTTTTTCTCATTATGTAGGTTAGCAGGTGATCACTCATGGCTTCAGGTTGAGTGCCTGATTTGTATAACTGTGGTTTGTTATTTATTAAGATCCAGTCTAAAATGCTTTCCTTATTGCTGGGTTTGTTGATTCTAGTGGAGGTAGAAATTGTTTGGGAGAAACCATGTAAGTTAATGTGGGTAGTGGGGAAGTTATCTGAACAGGTTGTCCAGTCGAAGTTGAAGTTCCCAAGAAAGATTGTTTCTTGGGGGTGGGTGGAGGATAGCCAATGGAGGGTATTTTCTAAGATGTTAATGTTATTGCCTGGGGGAATATAACTACACACTATGTTAATAGATTTGTTGTTACTGAGTTGGATTCTCGAGAGGATACTTTCGGTATTGGTGGCAATTAGGTCTGATGGGATGCTAATTGTGGATAGCTCGAGGGTGGATTTGTATAGAATGGCAACTCCACCTCCTTTTCTACCTATACGATCCATTCTAGTAATATTGTAACCAGGGGGAAGTATTTCATTGTCAGGGATGTTGGTTTGAGCCATGTTTCAGTGAGACAAAGAATATCAGGGGAGTAGATGTCTATGAGAGCATGCAGTTCTTGGAGTTTGTTTTTTAAGCCTCTGATATTTAGGTGGCAGACTAGAAATGCTTTGGGGGCATTGTGAGAATTTCTTATGTTGGTGGGAGTTTTTATTTTGGTGTAAGTGTTTGCTGGTGAGTTAGGGCCTGGGTTGGGATGGATTTCTCCATCAGCTATGAGGTTGGGTAATAAACTCCTTATAAGTTTGGAGAATTTTAGTAGGAGTTGGTAATAGCTTTTATTCTTTGGGTTTAAGTAATTAGTTTGTATAGAATGGAGAGGTTTTGGAGTAGCACAGTGTGAGAAGAGGTGAGGTAGTATTAGAGGAGGGCTGTGTGTTTGGGTATATGTGGAAGTGGCTGATGATGGATGTAGATAGTTAGGCAGGTAGTGGAATTCATAGGTGGTAGCTATATAAAGTATCAAAATTGGGGGTGTGAGATAGTACAATGGTTTGAATTTTAAAGTTGAAGTGGTAGTATGTGTAGACATAGTGGTTTGTGAGCTAAATAAGTTAAGAGAAAAAGGTATGGTGGTGTATTAGAGTGAGTGTAAGAGAATTTGGAAATGAGGATGTGTGAGTGAAGGGTAGGTAGTGATAGGTTGAAAAGTGGTTAGTGGGACTGTCCAATCAATGGGGGTGTGGTTTGGTAAGTATAAATGTATGAGTACTGGGGGTGTATGGTAATTGGGGGCTGGATAGGGGAGCGGAGTGAGCCTGCAGGGCAAATGGAGCGGGTAGAGCCAGAGAAGGACCAAGTGCAGGGAAAACAATCAGTGAACTGCTGATTGTTAGGGTAAGTTAAAGGAGATAGTGAAGTGTGTAGTAGCGGTGGAAGGAGGAAGGAGGAAGGAGTGTAAGTGGGTCTATCAGAAAGTTAGAAAAGGGTCTTTGGTAAAAATTCTGTATGCTGGAGGTGAAATAGGCAAGGGGAAAGATCCTGGAAGGGGGTGCCACCTAGTGGTCAATGGGTGAAACTGCAACCAAGGCTGAACCAGAGTGCAGCTCTAAGGAGAAAGGTAGTTATACACAGACAAAGTTAAGGTGGCTGTATGAGTAGGATATACTGTTTGTCGGGAGCGGGGAAGTGTTTAGCTGCTGGCTGTCCTGGCTGTGGAGTTAGCAGTAGGCACCTGATGTGTATGTAACAAACTTAAATATAGATAACAGTCAGTATGAGACGTACTTTCTTGAGTTCTTTAGGGAGAGATGACCACAGAGGTTTGTCTCTTTTCCTTAGCTTAGGGAGGAGGCAGCAGTCCTGGAGAGAATAAATACCCTAGACTTAGTACTGGTCAGGTGGTTGTTGAGCTGGGTGCACAAAAGGAGAAGACAAATGTGTTGAAATAGGCAGTGGGACTAAACATAGACTAAAAGCAAAGTATATGGTAAAAGACTGTACATATGAGAACACATTGGCCAAAAAATGCAATAGGTCATTATCCAAAAAAATTGGGATTTTTCTGGTAAGAGATTGCTTAAAACATTCTGCATCTAAGGAAAGAAAGCTTCTTTAGTGCACTATAATTGCTATACTGGAGAAACATGTGGGCATAATTTGGTCTATAGATACTAAATTACAGTCCGTTTCCTATATCTACATCACAGCCATCCCACATGAAAACACTGAATTGTTGGTATTGTTCTCTTCGTGTACCCTCCCCAAAGAGAAAGAGTTGTTCCATTTTTCTTCTATGAATGAACTAAGATCTATTGTCAAAAATGAAGAAACTGGATCTGAGAATATATGTTAAAACTTAAGAATTCTGAAACCTGAATATACTCCTTGTAAAAATGAATATTACGGCAACAACCTGGCACACCATTGAAAATATATAATCCTGATGAAGAGAAACAGATGGGAGGAGAGAATTCAAATGAAAGTAAAATCAGCATTTGACTGGAAAGATTAGAAGAACATTTCTCTTATCAGAGCATCTCTTACCAGAAAATCCCAATTATTAGTTTAATGAGAGACGTAAGCAGAAACTGAAAAGGAGATCATAGCGCATGATATTAAACCTCAGAAAATTTAAGACATTAATCAAGGGAGACAAAGGGGAGACCTGTAGTGATAAACTCATTAAGAAAAGAAAGGCAACCTAGACAGTGTCCTAAGTTTCCCCTGTGGTGTCAAAACAAAGGATGAATCAGATAATGAACTCTCTGCAACATGTGCTTAAATAGACAGGCGTTTCTCATTTAAAAGTAAAAGAACTTTCAAAACCAAAATCAGTGAACGTTACTGCCATGATTTGCCTTTTGTACAGGAAGAAATAGGAGGAGGAGAAGAAGAGACACCTAAAATATGCATGCATGAAAGTTTCTGACTTTACAAGTTTGCTGGTAAGAAATTAAATTGGTAAGACTGGAAAGTGGGCGGGAAACACATTAAACAGGGCCAAAGAGAATATAGCAGAATGGAAAGAAGAACAGAAAAGTAGATTGAACCCGTCCCATTAACAGGATAAACAAAGGCAAAGAAATGCTGCACTGACTGTTAGTTCAAAACCTTGTTAGATCACCTGTAAAGAAACTAGCACATAATCAGTTTGGGGACTGGGGAGGGCACTTGAGGATGTACAAAACCAAAGCTAGAATTTTAGCTAGATTTTATTGTCCTTGTACAATGAAAAATGCCGATAACTGTGCAGCTTGGTCCAAAAGATAAAAAAGATGCTGCCACATCTTGGGCTCAGATGTTCACTAATCAGCATGTCAGTTATTCAAATCACATTCCAATAGACCCATGGATCTCTTAGGTCCATTAGCTAAATCTAGTAATGGCTACCAACACATTCTAGTGTTTATTGCAGTCCTCCTTCAAATAAATCAGTGTTATATTAATAGACAGATAACCAGAAATTCCAAATGAAATGTCCACAGACCAGGAACCCCATTTTTCCTAGTAATGTACCAGCATTGCCAATGTTTTAAAGTAAAACACTTAAGAACTTCAGTATCTGATTTTTATAGAAGCACTTTAATAAAGCTCTAAATTATGTTAAAGAAAGCCATAGAACAAGATGGTAGGAGGTTCGATCAGATAGTTCTCTTCCTCATTTTTGCTGTATGAGTGGTGCCCCATTCTTCAACAGGATTTACTCCATTTGAACGTTTTATGGTAGGCATCCCTGAGGATTGCTGGATAAAGCAAAGAGACATGGGGGAAGGAAAAAACATTTTAAAATTGTGATGCCACACATTACCAGCTTACAAGGAGGATTAAACTTGTTATGCCAGAAATTAAGGAACATATGTAAAGGACAAATGAGATGAAACCAGATGTGTTTAATAAAAAGACCAAACTTAAGGAATTTAAAACTGGAGATGAAGTGTTATTATCAGTTCCCTTTTACTGAAAATAAGTTCCTGGCACAATGGCAAGGACACTTTCAGATGGCAGAAAAAAACAAAATAAAGTGAACTAGAAAGCAAGACAAACTGGAAAAGGAAGACCAAAGCATGTAATATCATACAAATGCATTAAACCCATTGAGGGACGTAAAATATTCCATAGTTAGCTTAGCAGCTTATATGAATATCAGTAGTATAGTAGCAGGAAATAATATCGCCACTGTGCAAATAGATGAAATATCTGAGGTCGAGAAGCAGGATGCAAAAGAAATTCTTACTGAGATATACATTTTTTCTGACCTTGCCGGGGGGAAGGTAGACCTAAAGCTTTACTGGATACCTGCATCCTAAAGAAAAACTATAAGAGAAATAGTAAAAAAAAACCCCATTAAACTGGAAGTTATTAATGATTCATAAAATAAATGGAACTGTCTGATGGTGTTGGCACCTTAACCAGAAGGCTGTGTAGTTCTTTTGTAATGATTTCTGAAAACAGATTTGCATATCCATATTTGAATCTTTTTGAATGTCCAGAGTCAATGAACTCATAGACAGAGTAGGCAAAACAAGGTTTTTAATCACCATAGATTTAGGGGGGGGAAGGGTGATGGCAGAATTCCCTTAACCCTGAGACCTAATAGAAGACAGCATCCTCCACCCCAGAATGTCTTTTTTATATTTGTCTTATCATTTGGACTTCACAGAGCCCCTGCCAGTTTTCAGAGTTGACGTGTAAGTATGTGAACCTTTATGCCAGGTATTGACCTACAAACTCTTCTGATGCAGTAATTCATTCCAAAGAGTGGGATCCAAAGTGTAATCTCTGTAAAACGTTTATAATACACGCAGGAGTTGTACTTAGCACCGCCAAAAGTATTCTTCCATGGCAGGTGCAAGATATTTAGGATATTTAGCAGCAGGCGGACAATTTGACCCAAACCTGAGGAAAATAGAAGATGCCAAAAAATGGTTTGCACCCCAGTAGTAAATGACAAGTGAAACCATTCTTATGGCAAGTAAACTACTGTGGAAAATTCATAGCCAACTTTGTTACCATAGCCTGTCCTCTGACAGATCATGCATTAGACAAGCTGCCTATTCCTATAAAGTGGATCACAGAATCAGAAGGGGCTTTTAACCAGCACAAAGCTATCATATGTCCAGAGGCTGTATTAGCTGTCCTTGGCTTTATAAATGCTTTTAATGTTTATAATGATACATCTGAAGTAGGAGAAGGAGCTGTATTATCTCAGAAAGTTGGGGGGTGAGGAACACCCAGTGTGCTGCATAAGACTGAGACAAAGTACTCCACCTATTACATGGCCACTATTTTCTCTACAGTATTATCTATCTGGATGTAGCTTCACTTTGGAAAGTGACCGTGTACTCCTGCAGTAGTTATACATGCAACAGGACATGAACACTAAATTATGTATTTTGTCACCACAGCCTTTTCATTTTACTTTTATACGCAAACCTGAAAACAGCTACAAAAATGCAGATGGAGTATTCTTGCCAAATAAACTGCACCATTCAGTACAGAGCAATGGATGAGGGGGGTGCATAGCTCTCAATCTCTCAGTCCAAGAAATCTGGACAAAGCCTAAAATAATGGGGGGACAAAGGCTCAAAAATAGGAACAGATTTTAAATATTGGTCTGATAAACTTAGAAAGTTGTTAGAATAACAGGCATTGTGTTAGCATGCATTTTCTGAAGGATATAAAGTCTGAAGCTCAACTTATATCATTATTTAGTGAATTCAATCCTCAGTGAGTTGACAGAAAATCACAAATTTTATGTGAAAAAGATGAAAAATATGTGGCAAAATTATGGACATTCTGCAAAAATCTGGACAGTTGAGAGATATGTGGGTGTCATTGTGGCATAGTGTTTTGTATATACCATATTTTGTTGTAAGACGTTAATATTTGCACACATGCATGCACGTGTGTATGTATGAGACAATGAAAAGTCTGTAACAAAACATGTTAATGGATGTGATGCCCCTGCACTGGCCTAGTAATCAAAGAGCCTCAATCCTCACCACTAACGCCAGTGAGGGATGTGCACATTGGGAGGATGACAAGTACACACACAGTAAAGTATAATTTCCCTTAAGAGCACACAAAGATCACAGTCAGTCTGGGGCTGGTTTATCCCTCTTTCTCCAGATCCCCAATAAGACTTCCCACTGGCACAGCTATAGGGTTCAGATCTCAGCCAAGTGGTCAAGCCAACACCTCCAGCACCCTCTCTGTCCAACCAGTGCTTCGTGTCCGTGCTCAAGTAGCTGACACACACACACACACACACACACACACACACACACACACACACACACACACACACACACACACACACACACACACACACTTTGAGATTTGATTTATGTACAAACACACAGGTTCACTAGCTATGCTCCCTTCTGCCCAGACTATAAAGTAGTACCAGCTGTCACCACCCACTGTTATCAGCTACTATAAGGCCCTTAAAAAGGGTGACAAATTCTACTGTGCAATGTTACTGTTATCCAAATGGTAAGTGTGACCAAGACTAAGGCTATTTAGGAGTGGCCTATACAGTGTCACCAAATACATTTGCAAGTACTCTGAGAGCTTAAATATCTTAGGTTCATAGGTAGGTACTAGGCTATTGGTCCTAGGGCCTATACAAGTTTAGCCAAAAAGGTACCCTGGCTTTCACCACCCAAGAAAATTATTTTCTTGTGCCCCTGTCAAGCAGAACCACAGAAGTGATCCCCATGGTGAATTTCCTATTACCCATCCAATCATCAAGATTTTTCTTGAAGAGTGCTAATGAGGAGCTCTGTTTGACATAGATAGGTAGTCTGTTGCAGAGTATGGGAAGTCTCTGGGACAGGAATCTATCCCTCCAGCATGTTTTGTTTATTGTGGTGACAAGGTTTAGGTCCCTGGAGCATGAAGCTCGGAGGGATTGGGATTTCTTTAAGTGGAGCATGTCCAACAGCTCTGGGTTTGACATAGCTTTGTATGTTAGGCAGAGATCGCCTCTGAGTAGGCGATATGCGACGGAGTAAAGCTGGAGTTTTTTGAGACTGTCTGCGTAAGGGATCTGTTTGAGGCCAGTAATCCTCTTTGTGAGGTATTTTTGCGGCGTTTCCAGTTGTTGTAGATGTCTTGTGAGGTACATACCAAAAGGGGCGTTGTACTCTATAATGGGTCTAATGAGTGATGAGTGGAGGGGAACAATTTCCTCTTTTTTTCTGGATGAGAAACCTTTTGTGATGAGGTGTGCCACGTAGAAGGATTTCCTGACCACTGTGGTGATGTGATTATCAAAGGAGAGACTACTGTCCACCTGTGTCCCAAGGTCTCTTATCACACTTTCAGTGTTAAGTAGACTATCGCCTATGTGGTAGTTCATGGGTACAGAGTTTTTACCAAAGGGTATGACAATGCACTTTTTGGCATTGAGCTTGAGACCATGGCTTTGACACCAGGCATCTGTCTCAGTGAGTCCCTTTTGTAGGATGTCCACATCATTAGGAGTTTCAATTATGGCTCCTAGTTTGCAGTCATCTGCAAATTTAATTAGTCAAAGACCTTCTTTGTTAGCCTGTACTTCAGGGAAGTAGATACCAACAGGAGAGGACCCAGGACTGAACCCTGTGGTACTCCACTTGTCACTGGTCTGAAGTCTGATTTGGATTCTGCTACTTTCAAAGTGTGGGTTCTGACAGTAAGCCAGTTGGCAACCCATCTTGTGATATAGGGATTTATACCTAGTTTAGTGAGTTTATCTATAATTCCAAAGTGGGGGATGGTGTTGAATGCATTGGCAAGATCTAGATAGGCTGTGTGAACTACCTTACCCTCATCATTGGCTTTGGTGACTACTTCAAAGAAGTCTATCAGGTTTAGGAGATATGATCTGCCTTTTACAAACCCAAACTGTGTGGGGGTCCAGAGCTCGGAGATCTCCATTGTCTTTGTTTATGAGTTCCATGATGATACATTCCATGGCCTTGCAGACCAGGCTCGTCAGGCTAATGGGGCGGTAGTTCCCGGGGTCTGTTGTGGTCCCCCTTTTGTGGAGTGGGATAACCATCATGGTGCACCATTCAATGGACACAAAGCCTGAGGTGAGGCTATGATTGAACATGGTACTTAGGTGGAGTGCCAATTCATTCTGTAGTTCGTGTAGAAGGCAGCCTGGGATGTTGTCAGGTCCCATGGATGCTGTGTTCTTAGCTTTGAAGAGTGAGGTTTTTATCTGTGCAGCCGTGATTACAGGAACTTTGCATTCTTTCCATATCACGATGGGCCCTTAAGGGGGTGAGAGGGGGGTAAAATTAGCACTGAACCTACCTGCCAGGATGTTGGCAATATCAGTTGGTTCTGTATATTTAGTGTCATTGTGCTGTAACTCAGAGCAGATCTGAGTGTTGCCATTGAGATTCTTGACATAGCTATAGAATGCTTTGTGGTTGTCTTTAGAATCAGTGGCAATTTTGTTTTCATAACTAGCTTTGGAGGATTTTATGAGGGATCAAAGCTTCTTACTGAGGCTGACCAGGGAGTTCCACCAATTGTGGGAATTTACTCTTTTTTTGCAACAGTTTCTTTCTTCTGTTGTAGAGTTTGTTTATTGCAGAAGACCACCAGATTGGTTTCCTTTTTTGGAGGATAGCATCTTGGTTCTGTTAGGGATAGCATGATCTATGCACTCGTGTAAGTGCTTATAAAGTGCATTTGTGTAGGATTCAGCAGTCATACCTCTATTGTACATCTGCATGGGTGTCGTGACAGAAGCATGAAGTTGGCTTTGGAGAAATTTTTTATGGTTGTTTTCCTAATGGAGTGTGGGAGCGGGATGTGGATGTCTAGGGTGATTAGCTTGTGGTCGGATCTGACCAACGAGGAGCTGACCTCTGGTGTGGAACACCAGTATGTTGGTGATGACCAAGTCTAGGATATTGCTGCCCCTGGTGGGGGTGTGGATAAGTTGATCCAAGGTGTTGGAATTGATGATTTCCAGAAAACGTTGAGCAAAAGAGTTGGTACATGAGTAGTTTTCCCAGTTAATGGTAGGGTAATTGAAATTACCCATTATTAGAGTGTCGGGTTGTACCTTAATATTTTCCAGTGTATCAAGAAAAGAGGAGTGGGAATCCTGGGGCATGGTGGGGGATCTGTAGCAAGCTACAATCTGGATTGTGGTTTTGCCCAGAGTTAGTTGAACTTGGGTAATCTCGGATGCATTATGCTGAGCAACTAGCTTGGAGGTGTGGATATCCTTAATGAATATGGACACGCCTCCACCTTTAGTATTTTGGTCCAGGTTTGGTGGCTGAAAGGTGTGGTATGAATTATAGCCTGGTAATACAAGGGTGCTCTCTGGAGCTTTGAACCAGGTTTCTCCATTTTAAGGAGTGCCTCAAGTCAGTGCATTTTGAGGTTTAGACTTCTAGCATTGAGTAGCATTACCCTCAGATTTTGCTTGCTTGTACCTGTTACAATTGGTGAATTTGTCATTTGAACCTTTCCTAAAAAAAGGCACTATAGGGGTGGCAAGAGCCTTTGCCAGTATCCAGAATTTCAAGGGTGACAAGTGCAGGCCTTCTCTGGCAAAGCAGCGTGGTCTGTCAATCATGTCATCCCAGGCAGACAGATACTGGATTCCCTTAGAATTACACCAGAAGATTACCCAATTGTTAAAGTCAATCATTTTGTCCTTGTACTGTGGTATCATTCTGGATGATGGCAGGATACTACTCAGGGCTAGGGTCATACCTGCCTGGACTACAAGATCAGAGAGCTCCTCCATGTCTCTTTCCATGTAGTCCAGGGAAGTATGTCTCAGGTCATTCACACCAACATGGACAATGACAGAGTCATATTTGTACTTGTTGTGGAGTGACCTGAGTGCGTGCATTATGTGGCAGATCCTGGCACCTGACAGGCAGCTGACAGTAACTTTTTCCTTGTTTAGCCTGGTGAGTGGAACATCAGTGTGCCTGACTATAGAGTCACCTATGACTAGAGTGTTGGGTACGTTATGCCTTATGGGCTGAAGTTGAGTGGCACACTGAGTATGTGGGCTATGTGTCATTTGGGTTGTGTTGGGGGGTGGAGGTTGCTTGCATTTCTGCTTTGGAGGTCTCTGTTGTTTGGGCAGGTTTTTACTGAGAGCCTCTGTGAATGTAGGTGTGTGTTTTGTGCTTCTGTGTTTTGGTGGTGTACGTTTTGAGAGACTATGTGATGAATGTGGTGCAGTGCAAGTGTTTACCTTCTCCTCTTGACTGTCTAGTCCAGTCTTCAGTGAAGAGAGCTTTGCTTCCAGTTTGGCTATATAAGTGCATCTCTCACAGGTCGTAGTGTTGGGTGGTAGGAAGAGAGGGTTGTCTGTATACATGAAGCAATTGTTGTATTGCCTCAAGATGCCCAGATTCATCAGGTAGACAGGAGAAAACACCGGGAGCTGACCTTTAGACATGCCTGAATAGGTGCTTATTTATTAAGTACTAAAAACTGTTTTCCTCTAGACAAGTGAGGAAAGTTGAGTGATGTAGTAATGTGTAACTTATTTAGTGCTTACAATGAGTTCTGAACAAGTGCTAAGCTCAAAGAAACAAATTTGAGTGCTAAAACTAAAAAGCTGGCTAGTTGCAAGGGAAAATTTGAAGAACAGACTTTATGGCGCCAGGAATAGTTTAACCCTAGCTAAGTGGAGGGGGGGGGCTCAGGAGCTCACAAACAGTCCTGGAAACAACAAATCCATATCTGGACAACACCTGCCACAGGAAGGGGGGAAAGCAAGCTTAGAATTTTTTTCCAGTAAAAGTGGAAATGGAGAAAGCTGGAACAGAAGTTAATTCAATGTTAAGAATCTGAGTGGGTTGGCTTTCACAAATGTTCTCTATTAGATTGAATGAACTAATGACGCTAGACTGGGATGACTGTCACAGATCAAATATACAGTATGGGCGGGCAACTGCAAAGCCACCAAGTATAAGAACATCGCAACACTAGGGAGGGTGGTTGGGAAAAATTACAGTTCCTAGTTTTAAACAGATCAAGGAGCAAAAGCAGACTCTAGAGAATGCTTTTAACTGTAAACAGACAATTATAGTAATGCACACTATTACAGTTCCTAGCTGTAGAACTCTAAACAAACCAGCCACAATTAAAAGGTTTAAATATATTTAATAATAAATAATAAAAGTACAAGACAATATACACTCAATACAGTGACAACAGAGTAGAATCACAGGAAATATTTTAAAACAACATTGCAGGACAGTCTCACATAAATAAAGAAAGAAACAATCTAAACTAATCTTGTTAAATTCCTATACTATGATCTAAGTCTTACTTACAGAGCAAGCAAATGCAGATGAGAAGTGCTGAAGATGAATGTTTTCATATTCAAGACAAGATAGAAAATGCACAGACTTTCTCTGTGAGATAGTTCTTAAATTAATATCAAAACATTACTGCTGGGTCAGCTGGATGACATCACTATTTATCACCTGCCTTCAGTTCCCAGGCTAAACAGATACCAACAGAATTTAACATTTCTCTGTGAAAAATACTTATCTCTCAGAAGTTTGCCTAGAACTAGAAGTCATAAAACAGTTAAACACTTTTACATTTTAAACCTAGTAATTATTTATATTTTAAGACAATAGAAAACCCTCTGTCTCTATACATCCTGTCTCTTTGCATTAACTAACTTTTATAGCGCAGTCATAAACAATTTTAACTTATTTTCTGAAAGTGTTGCAAGTTAACTCTTTATGTTCCAACGTCTACCATTAAAATACACATCTGGACAGGTATATAGTTTATACACATTTCTGCTATTTTCCAGTAGGGTACACTGTGGTTGCATTCTTGAAGCTCAGTACATAACATACAGTTCAACACTCACTTCTGCACTAGTAGTTTAATATACACATAACATATAGTTCTCTTACATTTGCAAGACAAGCATATAAATCATATTATTATTCACAAATGACATATAATTATTTACAAAATTCCAGATAGCTGGGCTGGCAGTGTTACATTTCTATATAAATCATATTAATATTTTCAAGTGACATATAATTATTTACAAAATTCCAGCTAGCTGGGCTGGCAGCATTTTGATTTGTCACACTTCTTCCCCCCATGAAAACTCAAGCTAGTTTTTCAAGTGGCCCTTGAGAAACGTTGCTTGAAAGGGTTGAGCCTATCTGGAAATAATTTACTCCATTCTCTGTCTTGAGATTTCAGCTGCCTTGGCATTGCTGACATCAGTACTGTGCTGCACTGTCCCATCATGTGCCTGCAACCCTGGACTCCACCATAGTAATTTGGGATTTTCCTGGCTGGTTCCCTGTAGCCATAGATCCCTGTCAGACTCCTCCTGCCTCCTATTGCCAATACTTAGCACAAGGGCCTCCCCATCATGGTAAGATTTCATCATGTTAACATGGTACCGTTTTTTTGAAGAACAGTTTTTGCCCCTGCCTCCTGCCTAGCAGTTCTCCCATGTAGTTAACATCACTGACCTTCCTTACCATCTTGTAGGGTCCCTCCCAAGCTGCTTGCAGCTTGTTGTGTCTGACAGGAATGAGAACCATTACCTGCTGCCCTACAGCATACTCTCTAGCTTGAGCATTCCTGTCATACCAGACATTTTCTGCTGTTGGTCTTCTGCCAGGTTCTCCTGGGCCAAGCCCATGAGTTCCTTGAGCCTTGTCCTGAGGTTTAGGATGTATGCCACAAAAGAGTCTTTGTGAGATTCACACTCACCCTCCCACTAATCTCAAATTAAATCTAGAGATCCCCTCACCCTATGTCCATACAACTCAAAGGGTGAAATACCTGTGGATTCCTGGGGAACCTCTCTGTAAGCAAACAATAGATGGGGCAAATATGTGTCCCAGTCCCTCTTAAACTAGTCTGCAAATGCCCGCAGCATGGTCTTGAATATAGAGCTTAACCTCTCAGCAAGATCATTAGTCTGGGGATGGTAGGGGGTGATCTTTATGTGCTTCACCCCACAGTACCTCTGTAGACAAGCCAACAGATCTGACATGAAATTGGCACCTCTGTCAGTCAGTATTTCTTTTGAGAAACCTACCCTGATGAAAATCTCTAACAAAGCATTTTCCACTTTTTCTGCCTAATGGAAGACAGAGCCACTGCCTCAGGGTATCTTGTAGCATAATCTACTAAAACTAGGATATACTTTTTCTCTTTCAAACTTAGGGTACTCAGAGGCCCCACAATATCCATAGCTAACCTCTGAAATGGCTCCTCAATCACAGACAAAGGCATCAAAGGAGCTTTCACCTTGTTTCCTGCCTTGCCTACATTTTGGCACTGCTCGCAGGTCCTGCAGTACCCTGTTACATCTCTGTAAATCCCAGGCCAATAGAAGTTCTGCATAATACGTCTCTTTGTATGTTTTATACCGATATGACCTGCAAAGGTAATATCATGGGCTAGGGCTAGAAGTGCCAGATAGTAGGCTCTGGGCACTACCAACTGCTGTATTCTCTCACCCTCTAGCCCTCTCTCAGGTGTCCACTCTCTATACAGTAACCCTTTGTCCCAGTACACAGATTCCCACTTCCCATAAGAATCAGGTGCCTCACCAGCTACCTCCCTCAGGCCTTGTAATGTAGGGTCTGAGAAATGAGCCTGTCTCAACTCTTTCTTTGTAACCCTTCCCAGCTCTTGTTCCACAGGAAGTCTGTCATCCTCTGACAGAGGTGCCTCACTGTTGGCCTGGGTACTACTACTCACATCTGCCCTTGCAGTCACTCTGTCCAAAGCTGTGACTCACCTTCAGTTTCACTGCTACAGGGTAGCTCCCTCCCTGAAGTAACCACCTCAGCAGTACCAGCTGCAACTGTGCAGTCTGTCTGGGTCTCCCCAGGCTACCATACCCACATGCTTGTCTCCAGGCCTGACTGCATGTAACTGCATGAACACATGGTACTGCATTTTCAAAATTATTTCCTATCAGGACATCTGCAGGGATATCCTCAAACACACCTACTTGATTGCTGCCTTTTTCATCCTCCCAGTCAAGGTAAACCCTAGCCAAAGGTATTTGGAATGGGGTCTCTCCTAAAGCTCTGACTGGAGTAGACTGTCCAAGCAAGTAGTGCACCTCTGTAACAATTGCAGGCTTCACAATGGTTAGGTCAGAGGCTGCCTCTCTCTTAGCAGTGGCCTCTTTCCCATTCACTAAGATAGGATATAACCTCTTGTGGTAGTTTGGTACCCTTGTTGTCTCAAGACAATCTACTGTTGGCATTTTATCCTTCCCACTTACTGGCTCTCTTACCTTTTGTTCCCCACCTTGCCTCCATGGACAGCTATATGTTACATGGCCCCACTGGTTGCATTTAAAACATTTAACCCTAGGTCCTGGACATGTACCTGGACTAGTGGCTTCCCCTGCTACTGGCAGACTCTGTTGGGGCAGTCTGGGTTGCTCATCATGGGTTCCCTTAGACCCATGAGCAGCGCTGGGTGTCCCTTTCCTGTACAGTGATGCCCTGCTTGCTATGTATAGGTCTCCCTTCTTCCCCAACTAATCTGCAGTAGTGCATTGTCTATCAGCTAACCAGATTCTCATGTCCTCAGGCAAAGTGCCAAGGGCCTGTTCCCTCACCAAAATTTCTGCCAGCCCTTCAAAAGTGGTGACCTGACATCCACTCACCCACCTATGAAAATAAGTGCTCAGTTCAGCAACATATTCACACACACTTTCATCTGCCTTGCATCTATGCTCACAAAACTTTTTTGATATAACCTTCAAGTGTTAACTTAAAACATTCTAGCAAAGAGTTTTTACATTATAATTTAAACAATCAGCATCAGATAATTTGGAAAGAATAATTACAGCTTTACCATGGAGCAAGGGGGTCAGGAAATGTACCCAGAGCCCTTGGTGAACATTATACTGTTTGCATACACTCTCAAACATATGAATGAAACTATCAAAATTATCCCCCTCTGTAAATTGTGGAATAAATTTATTGACCTTTGTTGCTTCTGGGGTTTGGCTACTCCCTTTCCCATTACCTCCATGACTCTGGTGAAGAGACAGCATCGACTTTTCATGTTGCCTCTGCCTCTTCTTCTCCTCAGCTTCCAGGTGTAGAAGTTTTTCATTCTCCCCAGCCTGCAGACTTCGCAGCCTCTCATTTTCCTCAGCCTCCAGATGTCTCAGTCTCTCTGTTGCTTCTAATTCCAAATGCTTGGCCTCCAACTCAAGTCTCTTTAACTCCAGATGGATTTTTAAGTCTTCTGTGGAATGGTTGAGCTGTCCATTTTCAGAGAGTTGTACATCGCCACAGTCAGTCTGATTGTCCTCCTGATTGCTATTCTGTGATGTAGCTGTGATTAAAGCTGCAATCATGTCTGCCTTAGTCAGGTTGGCATGAACCAGTCCTTTAGTCTGGCACATCTCAGCCAAATGGCTCCTTGTCAGCTTGCCATACTCCTCTGCTGACATGCTTGCCTGATCTCACTGACTAACTAAGCTAACAAAAAAAAAAACAAAAAACAATTGTGATATGAACTCTGAATGTTCACTGCGTGGCTGATTTAGTGTACAAAAACACCTTCAGTGACCACTTTACACAACTACAGGAATTCAACATCCACACCTACAAGTCAATTAATATGTGATGTTGTGATGTGGCTATCTCACCACAGTCAACCAATTAATATGTGATGTGTCTATCCTACCACTACCAAACAATTAATATGCAATACCCCTACACTGGTCCAGTAATCAAGGAGCATCAGTCCTCACCACTAACACCAGTGAGGGACATGCAGATTGGAAGGATGACAAATACATACACAGTAAAGTACAATTTCCCTTAAGAGCACACAAAGATCACATTCCGTCTGGGGTGGTTTCTCCCTCTTTCTCCAGATCCCCAATAAGACTCCCCACTGGCACAGCTATAGAGTTCAGATCTCAGTCAAGTGGTCAAGTCAAAACCTTCAGCATCCTCTCTGTCCAACCAGTGCTTCATGTCCCTGCCCAAGTAGCTGACACACACACACACACACACACACACACACACACACACACACACACACACACACACACACACACACACACACGCAAACACACTGAGATTTGATTTATATACAAACACACAGACACTTCTGGAGAAGGCTGGCACAGGTTCACTAGCTATGCCCCCTTCTGCCAGATTATAAGGTAGTACCAGCTGCCGCCAACCACTCTTATCAGCTACTATAAGGCTCTTACAAAGGGTGACCAGTTCTACTGTGTAATGCTACTGTTATCCACTGAATATTACATTATATCAAAAATAGCTTATGTTACTGTTATCCAAATGGTAAGTGTGACCAAGACTAAGGCTATTTAGATGTAACCTCTACAGTGTCACCAAATACATTTGCAAGTACGCTAAGCGCTTAAATATCTCCAAACAAACTAGCCACAATTAAAAGATTTAAATATATTTAATAATAAATAAAAGAACAGAAAAATATTCAATAACTCAGTACAGTGACAACAGAGTTCAGAATCACTGGAAATATTTTTAAAACAACACTGCAGAACAGTTTCACATAAATAAAGAATACATATAAACTAATCTTACTAAATTCCTATCTATCTCTAAGAGAGATACTTTGATCTAAGTCTTACAGAGCAAGCAAATGCAGATGAGAAGTGCTGAAGATGGATGTTTTCAGATCCAAGACAAGATACAAAATGAACAGACTTTCTCTGAGAGACAGTTTTTTAAATTAATATCAAAACATTACTGCTGGGTCTGCTGGGTGATATCACTATTTGTCACCTGCCACCAGTTCCCAGGCTAAACAGATACCAACAGAATTTAACATTTCTCTGTGACAAAATACTTATCTCTCAGAAGTTTGCCTAGAACTGGAAGTCGTAAAACAGTTAAACACTTTTATATTTTAAACCTAGTAATTATTTCTGTTTCAAGACAATAGAAAACCCTCTACCTCTAGACGTCCTGTCTCTTTGCATTAACTAACTTTTATAGCACAGTCGTAAACAATTTCAACTTATTTTCTGGAAGTTTTGCAAGTTAACTCTGTATGTTCCAACTTCTACCATTAAAACACACATCTGCACAGATATATAGTTTATACACATTTCTGCTATTTTCCAGTAAGGTATACTGTGGTTACATTCTTGAAGCTCAGTACATAACATACAGTGCAACACACACTTCTGCACCAGTAGTTTAATATACACATAACATATAGTTCTCTTACATTTGTAAGACAAGCATATAAATCATATTAATATTCACAAATGACATATGATTATTTACAAAATTCCAGATAGCTGGGCTGGCAGTGTCACATTTCTATATAAATCACATTAATATTTTCAAGCGACATATAATTATTTACAAAATTTCAGCTCGCTGGGATGGCAGCATTTCAGTTTGTCACAATGGAAATCACCTGGAGAAGTACTGTTTAAAGAAGGAGTGAAAATCCCACAATGTCAAAAATTGTTACCTCTCATAGGGAGAGATTTTGAAACCAAGACTGGAGACGCTTGATGGACACAGACCAAAAAAAATATGGGTGTATTGGAAGAAAATTTAGAAGCCCTGTGAATTTATTCAAGGAGTACCATGAATTATGGATTTATCTGAGGTTTGCAAAGCAGTTTGATCTAAAGAAAAACAGCAGGTCTGAACTACAAGGTTTATTGTGTTCCACTGAGAAATTCTAAATGTTGAAATGCAAGTGACCAGAATTATGTTTGCATGCTTGTTTTTGTATTTTAAGATGAAAATGTACATTACTTTGACTTTTTCACTGAAAAATGCAATTAAAGAAAGAACCCAAGCATGTCAAGTGTGTTACACTTGCTACAAATATACATGTGGGTATGTATGCATAGGTTTACTATCACATGCTTGATATGCAGGTGGTTGAGTTGAGCAATGACTGCAACCTTTTCCCAGACGTGGGCATGCTGAATACCAGCATACCTGAAAAAACACAGAATGCAGAAACTGCCGACCTTTCCAGACAGATTAAGTGCTAATGTGTCCAGAAGGGGGGAAAATTCAGACAGTTTGTAATGTCAATTTTGGTGTTTCAACTTTCGGCTTGAGTGAATCACACAACTTGACTCAACCATCTGCATGTCAAGCATGTTATAGTAAACTTTAAAATGTGTAAGATATAAACATATAAACTATAAATAGAATGTATTTATCATCCCCACCTTTTGTTATAAATCCTTTTTAGACTAAATAATTTGTAATTAATTCACTGGTCATGACATCTTGTTAGGAAATGACAGATCTACAAGAAACCTACTTTTGAGCCTGAAATAGAACAAAGAATGTCTAAGCATGTTGCCATTCCCAGTGTGCACTAAATTAAAAGCCTAACTACTGGACTCACTTTGGAGTTGTTTCTTATGTCACAAATCACAAATAAAGTGGGTTGCTGCTAAAACTAACCTTGCAATAAGGAATGATATGTCTGCTATTCTACAGCATTGAGTGTCTGACAACCAGATGTCCGGTTCTCCTGTAGTCCTAACTCATCTGAAAGTAGGACCGCAAACAACAAAGTCTCTTCCTAAATAAACTGCATTAGCAACAGGCTCTTATCTAGCAGCAGATTGTTTATTCTGTTTGCCTCACAGTTTCAAAGGGGTGCAGCTATATTTGGCTACATTATATTACTTCTACTGCTAAACAGGTAGTCCCTTCCACTTTACCCAATATCCAGGGAAACTTATTTTAGCCACTTAGTTTTGCGGTTGTCATCTTTTCAAAATATATGCTGCTCGGCTAGCCATACACTATGTCAGTGTTTGCACGCCATGTAAGCTTCATTTTTGTTTCAACTTTTTACCACTGTACTTATTATGATTTTAGCTTCTATTGTTATTTTTCAACATCAACTTGAATATTCGCTTGTCTGTACTGAGCATAACTTACATATACCCACTATCCATTGTGAGTATTGGTGTGTTTGTGGACCTGTTTCACACTGTGTTGTAAGGAAAGCATAGAAAATGTTATTAGATAGTATTTAATTCTCTGTTTGCAACTAGCATAGTATACCTTTAGACATATCTTGCACTGGTGTTTATTAAGGTATGAGTCTGAATTATAGGCCATTTTTGTTTAGGTTTTCTCTAGTTGTACTGATATATGGATAGTCTTAGACTAAGTCTTCTTTAGCTTATCTTGCTATACTAAGATTCTTAGAGCATTCCCAAAAGACACAAATCAAAGTTAAAACCACGAATAATCCAAAAAAGTGGAAGCGGACAAGTACTTTTTTGGATTATTCGTGGTATTCTTAGATCGTTGACAAGCAGCTATTTCTATGATATTTATTTATCTACTTTTACCTGCTTAACTGCTTATGTATTTTTGAGGTCCTTAGATTTTTATGTAGCAGCAAGGGTTATAGCATTTTGTACTTATTGACTCATACATTTATATTGCATCTGCTGTGCCTCACTATTTATCCTATTTTTTTTCTTTCTTTGTTTTCACTCCTCCAGCTTGCCTTACATTTATTCCTTGCATCTTGAGTCTCTGCAGCCAGTTAATACAGTTACAAGACTCCAGTCAAAGTTAAATAACCAAACTCCTAAAACTGTGCCATCAAAATCATCTAACATATGTGTTACTTTTTGACTATTTTACCTTGTATAGTGCTTACCTTTGTAAGCAACTCTAGCATGTGTAACACCCGGATGGCAGCTTTAGGCAGTGTGTATTCTTCTCCACCCCCTAAGCTCACTGGACTCTTATGTTTTCTATTAACTTAGAATAATATCTGTCCCCTAGACTCTACTTAAATTAGGACCACAAATAAAGTGGGTTGCTGCTAAAACTAACCTTGCAATAAGGAATGATATGCCTGTTATTCTACAGCATTGAGTGTCCAACAACCAGACGTGTGGTTCTCCTGTAGTCCTAACTCATCAGAAAGTAGGACCACAAACAACAACTTCTCTTGCTAAATAAATTGCATTAGCAATAAGCTCTTATCTAGCAGCAGATTGTTTATTTTTGTTTGCCTCACAGTTTCAAAGGGTGCAACCTGCTCCATTTGCCCTCGCTACTGCTCAGGCTCACTCCGCTCCCCTGCTCTACCCTACCTCCATTCCCAACCACCCTCTTTTTCATTACATTTATGTTCTCTTAGCCACACCCCACTGTACTCTGGCCAATCCCTTTCCTCTGCCTATTTCATCACTTCCTCTAAAGGAATAACCTCCTCCCCTATAGCATCCATCACTATGTCACCTTCTCTGCAGTCTCCCATACCATTAGTATCTCTTCTCTTAACCCTCTCTTTTCTCACTCTAATTACAACCCTAAACCAGTACTCGCCATCATCATGTGCATGCTGTACCTCAATCTCTACCTTCCCTCCTGAAGAGTTCTACTTTAATATTAGCCCTAGCCTATATCATATAGACTATCTTTTTCCCTCAAAGAAATGTATTCTCTCCACTATTCCCTACACTATCCTCTCAATCCCTTTGACTCCATTCCCTACTATATCTCTAATAAGCTATCTTATATCACACGCCATTTATCCCACTTTCTTTCTTCCCTCAGCAGTTCAGGTGACATTCATCCAAACCCTGGACCCAACAACACTCCCTCTACCTCTCAAGCCATCATTGCTAAATGTCCCACAACCCTTCACATTATTACTCAAAATTTTCAAAGTCTCTGCAAAAAATCCTCTGAGCTGCAAGCCTGGATCTCTCAAAACAATACTATTATCCTAGCTGCCACAGAAACCTTGTTAAAGCCTTCTAGTCAGGACTCAGAACTTCTACCACCAAAGGTTAACATAGTCAAGGCAGACAGGACAAACAAAAAGGGTGATAGTATTGCAATCACCTACCCTAATACTCTAAATATCACTAATTTCAAACAACCAATACTTCAATTCCAAAATGCTGAAATATTGATTACATTCCTGGATATCAACAGCTCAAAAAAATGCTGTATTGTTATTTATATACCCCCTGGAAATAATATAACCACCTTAGAATATATCTTTTCTTGGAGTTGCTTTACCATAAAATTATACTAGATGATATGAACATTGACTGGACCTCCATTTCCTCCATACATTCATCCCCCAGGATAAATTTGTTTCACTTCATACAATCTCCACCCCCACCAGATACAATAACAAAACAAATGAAGGCAAAATCTGGATTCTAGCCACCGACCCCTCCAAATACACCATTTCAGCACCATGCCTAACTCTGTTAGCGACCATCTCCCAGCCTATGCATCCATGCTTACCCCTTCACAAATAAAGTCCATAATACTGGAATTGTACAAAATCTATCAAAATTTAACCCTAGCACTTTTAACAATATTCTAAAAAGCATTAACTGGCTGCCTCAAAACTCTCCCATTTGATGATGCTCTCTTTCATTTCAATAACACCTTCCTTAACATCCTGCACAGCCTAGCTCCCACTAGAAACTTAAAGAGTTAAAATAAACCATGCCCCCTGGTTAACAGGATCCACAAAATAACTAATGAATCTGAGAGATAAAGTCTGGAAAACCTGGCTTAAATCTAAGAACCCAACAGACCTCACTTACTATAAAAGCTCTGAAATCAAGCTAAAAAGCTCATCTCTAAAAATAAACAGCTATACTTCCACAACCAACAATCAAATAGGAAATATAACCCTAAAATGTTCTGGTCCTCTATAAATAATCTGCTACATCCCAGCACTAAACTCAACCCCTGCCCACACCCTGATATGCCTACTGAACAAATAGCCAGTATATTTAATGCTTATTTTATAGATACCATTGCCAAGATTACTACTTCCTTCTTCACTC
Source organism: Protopterus annectens (assembly GCF_019279795.1). Lineage (NCBI taxonomy): Eukaryota > Metazoa > Chordata > Ceratodontiformes > Protopteridae > Protopterus > Protopterus annectens. The sequence goes on along the minus strand of NC_056732.1, from coordinate 1,883,799,733 downwards.
CCCTACTTAATAGTTCTATTCCCACAACGTCAGCGTCCTCTACTCCCACTAATTCACAAATCCTAGATAATTCTTCCCTATGCATTAATACCCTATCATCAAATTCCTTACAACAGCTCCCATACCCACAGTTCAACTTCTCTCCCATCCCTACCTCCTTCATCAAAAATCTACTGTCAAAATTAAAACCAGCTTCAAACTTAGCCAATAAAATCCCCACCAAATTCCATGAAATCAGTGCTGACAGTATAGCATACCCCATTAGTATCCTGATAAATAGATCAGTTCTTGAATTTTATGTTGCATCTCTTTGGAAAAAAAACTAACATTCTCCCTCTTCATAAAGGTGGCCCCTTAACTGAAGTCTCCAATTGTTTCCCATTGCCATGTGTGCATAAACAACTTCTTGACTGTCTCCACTCTAATAAGATTCTCTCCCCAACACAACATGGCATCTGACCAGGTCACAGCACATCCTCTGCATTGATTTCATTCCTAGACATAGTCAACAAAGCTAACAATTCAGGACACATTGTCTATGCCCTATTCCTGGATCTGTCAAAAGCATTTGACACCATCTCTCACCCTATCCTCTTATCCCAACTAGCTAACATTGGACTATCGCCCCAGGCAGTCAACTGGTTTCAAAGCTATCTCTCAAATATAGAGAACGCAGTAAAGTGGCACAATTCCATTTCCCCCTATCTTCCTAACCCCACAGGTGTCGTCCAAGATTCCATCTTAGGCCCTTTTTCTCTTTAATATTATCATCAACAATCTCCACTTGGCTATCCCACAGGGCTCTATCATCCAATATGCAGATGACTCGACTATTGTCTGCTCCGCACCAAATGCCACAAAGCTTTACCAAGATACCCAAGCAGCCTTTTTCTCTGTGGAAACTTGACTTCACACTAATCATCTTTCTCTTAACCCACAAAAAACTAAACTTATGATTTTCACCCCTAAGAAACACTCCCATATAAATAAACCCGATTTCAACATCTACTCTGCCAACACTACAGAAATTCAATTAGTGGCCCATATCAAATTGCTAGGAGTAATAATAGATGAAAACTTTAAATGTAGTTTACACATTCAAAATAATATATATAAGATCCATAAGAAGCTAGGTCTGCTTTCTCGACATAGTAAGTACCCCTCCCTCACATCCAAACTAACTTTAGCACAAGCAATCCTGTTGCCTTCTCTAACTTATGGTGCTCCACTGCTCACCAATCTGCATTTTCCCTTACAATTAAAATTAGAAATATGCTACAATAAGATCGCTAAATTTGCTACAAACACTCGCCACTCAACTTATCGCTGCATTGCCCTAAAAAAGGTACAATGGTCTGAATTTCCTCACTACCTACTATTCCTCCATCTTACAGTTGCTCATATACTTATTTATAAACCTCAACCCTACCCCGCACTAAGCTTACTATTCACCATCTACAACCCCACTAGACAACTAAGCTCGGAAAACAGCAGCTTCTACAAGTTCTTAAACCTAAATTACCTGCAGGACAGTTACTATACTCTTGGACTATGGCTAAAAAATGTAATTCCCTGCCTGTAGCCATCTACCTTCAATATAATCCTAACTACTTTAAAACTGCTCTTCAAAACCACTTCCTCACCAACTGGATATGTAATTTCTCCAGTTTAATTTCTGCCATTACCTAATTTGTCTACTGAACTCAGTCATTCCTCCTCTAACCCGTGCTAATATCTCTTTTTTCCCCCTACTCCCATGCGCTAAGTTATTTTACCATATTCCTTTTAACCTGCCTCCATTCTCAACCCTCATACCTCTCCTAAACAACTTCTACTTCAGCCTGTCTGCTCCCTTGATATGGATTCTAACTTCTGTAATTTTATCTAGTACTTTAATTCAATGCTGTCTTTCAGCCAATCCATACCTTATAATTCATTTATTTCTAGTATTGTCTAAAACCCATTGATGTCACGCACACCGTTACTCCATTACTGGAAATATTTTTACCTATATAATAGTACCACAATCCTTAAGCATCTAATTGAATGATTTTTTTTTTGTATAATATTATTTTCAAGCAAATTATCTTATGTTAGTCGTGTAAAATGTCCTTAAAGAATTTTATGTGTTATGTACAATCTTGGAGCTTTTCTCCATAGAAAATGGGCTTTTCTGAGCCCAGTGGACTTTCCTGGTAATCAAATGCCAATAAATAAATAAATAAAATAAATAAATAAATTATGTCAATTCATATGTTTCCCGACTTTAAATGACAATGAGTTTTGCTTTACATAACTGATATTGTAATGCGTTACTTTTTCGTAAATATTTAAGGAATTCTAGAGATTTAATAACTCATAAGGTTAGAGACTAAAGCACAAATTATTATTTTAAAGAACTAAAAAAAATGTTGTGATATTGTCCTGAACAGGAAGAACTAATGTAGGGGCACAGGTAGCAAATTATAGGGATAAACTAGTCCCTGGATTTGTAAAAGTATTTCTTTACAGGAAGGAATATGGACCTATGGAACTTACTACGAGAATGGATAGTGGGAAGAGAATCTATGGAGTCATTCAAGTGGGAATAAGAAGGGAGAAAAAGAGATGATGAGGACACAGTGATGGAGTGGAGGTGCAGTACTGAACTGCTAATCATCTCCCTTTACCTTCAAGAAAATCAAAGGAATGGAAAACAAAGTTTACTTCTCAGTTTACACTTCTAATTAACAAAATAATTACCTCATGTCTAGTTTGCATAACTGACATATGGAATCCAGGCTTGTTTTTGAAACACTAGTGATCGACATTCACTTGTGAAATCACTAGTGAGTGACCAGCTGGCTTTTCCTTTGAAGGGCAAATTGCCATTTATGGGGAATATCTGCTTTCCCCATGATAATGCAATCTCAAAGTTGGTATATATATATATATATATATATATATATATATATATATATATATATATATATATATATATATATATATATATATATATATATATATATATATATATATATATATATATATATAAGTAGCAGGGATGTGTCCGTGCAGAAGACAGCTAAAGAAATATTTCTATCCAATGATATTTTTTTACTCCCAGATGCTGTTCGCATTTCTGAGGATTAACTCATTTGTGATCGTACTGGTGTGAGGCAGTCATAAATAACCAAAGAAAGATTGGGTATTCCTGACTAGATGAAATATAAAGTGAAATGAAGCCCTTTGTAAATCCCTGATGAAAGTGCTGCGTAGATGCATATTGGTTTCTTATCTGCAGCAGTGAATTTTTGCACATGTTTGCATTACAGATGAGTCAAATACTTATCAGGAAGTCATGAAATATCTGTGGACAAGGCTTAAATTGATGCAGTTCACAATTTTCAGTGTAGCAGCACAGCTATACAAAGACAGACAATACATGAAGTGTGAGTTTATGAGACATCCTAAAGTAGTATCAATCAGATAGATGAGTATGGCTTTTATAGACATTTAATAAAATGGAAGGACACGATATATTAAGCAGTGTGGATTCTGGACGAATGGAGGGACAACTTTCCAGCATACAGCTACATCACTGTTTACAAAACCATCAATAAATCAACTCCCATCAGATGTTTTTAAAAATCTTTACATTTAGATAGGAGCTTCAGTTCCTACAGAGCTCAACAGAATCACTTAATGACATAGGGGACACCATCCATTTAACCATAACCACTTTTCCCATTTTTGTACATGGGGTCAGGATGTCACTTTAACAGTGGCAATCATCTAGAGCCAAGGTTTACACCACCAGGTGGCTAGACCTGCCATGGTAGTTTTTCCACAGTACCCAATCATGCGCCCACTCACACCTATGGTCAATTTAGAGTGTCTAATCCACCTAATGCATGTCTTTTGAATATGGGAGGAAACTGGAGCGCCCAGGGGAAATCCATGCAAACACAGGGAGGACATGCAGACTCTTCACAGAAGGTACCCCAGCTAAGAATTGAACCGGGGAACCTCTTGTTGTGAGGTGACAACACTAATTGCTGCGCCACTGAAGCAAGAGCATATTTCAGTTCATGCATAACTGATGATCATTTACTTCCTAGATTTTCTTTGACTGGTCCAGCAGTCAGACTGTATTTATCCTCCAAACCAGACATGGCTCACAAATTCCAAACCATACATGACCCATCAACTCCAAACCAGACATGCCCTACCAATGCTTTTTAATGAAGAGAGCTGACTGCCAGAACTACAGAAAGTCTTCCTTTTGTATGTAATAATAAATAGATTCCTGGCCAGAGGATTTCAACTAAAGAAAGTTCTAGTCTCGAATACAAGCTGTTGGATAGTTTTCCTGGCTCATTATTTAACTTTCAAATAATTAGTGATGTGAGACATTCTGGTGAAAAGTGAAACCTTTAAGGAGCTGCCTTGGGCAGTATCGTATTATACAATAAGCAGATTGTACAGTGTACGGTCACTTAAGATAGGATGCTGTTGTACAAAAAGAAAATAACTCATGGATTCAAGGTGAACCCATACCAGGTTACCCTGATGTTTAGTGCAATGCCCAGTTAAGTTACCAGTAAGGACAGAAGCTGAGACAGAGTCTCTGGGGAATGATATTTGGTAATTACTAAAAATAAATACATGGAATGAAGGTCACCATATTCCAAGCGATACACAATATCAATGGTCCTCTGAATTAGATTTTAAGTTAAAATTGGCCTGGTATTCAGAAATTCAAGGTCTAGAAACAAAGGACACAGATGAGACAAAAGATATATGAAGCTGATGGTTGACAACCAAAGTGAAACAGAAACTGCTGCCAAGGTGCTGTTAGGTGCTGCATCATTCTGCTTGTGAGTCGGAAACTCCAAACAGCATCTACTCAGATGATACATTAGCCATGGGTTCTCTTCCAGGTTACTTCTGCAGGTCAATAACTGAACATGACATATACTGGTCAGGAAGATATGATACACTGAGCTAAATGCTTGGAGATAATGAGTGATAGTTGGTAGTAGTGAGCAGATAAAGAAAAATTAACCTCCATTTAGTATTTTCAAAACACATGTGAAGCAGAGGTAATTTTCATGAAACACATATCTTAAAACATTAAATTTTAAATGGAGAATAACACCATGATAAATGGACCATCAGTTGACAAATTCTGGCTGATATTTGAAATCAGTGTATTTATGTGATATGTTGTTCTTTTTTCGGCTTTTTCCGGTTAGGGGTCGCCACAGCGGAACTCCGGTCCGCTAATGATTGGCAGTAGATTTTTTATGGGTGCCAGCTCAATGCCCAACCTTCAACTAAGGCATGCCCATTCTATGCATGTCTTTTGAATGCCACTTGACCGTGGAGAGGACATGCAGACTCCACACAGAAGGCACTCCAACTGAGAATCGAATGGGAGAACCTCTTGCTGTGAGGCAACAACACTACTGCTGCACCACCGATATACAATATGTAAAAAGAGTGAAAAAAAAAAACAGCTTAGACAGTGCTAGTCAGATACATCAGCAAGGGAAGCATCAATTCTCACAGAAGAACAGTTCATAAAGAGAAAGAAAGAAAGCAGATGGAAAACACTGAAAATGAAGGATTCAAGAGGTCCATTTGGAAAACATCAGGAGTAAAACTGTCAAGGAGGGCGCCAAAATAACAGACTCTAATCTCTTGATTACACCAAGGTACTTAGAGGACTGTAAGTACTTAATGAAGTCAAAAACATTATCTTTTCTTTAAAACATTGTGGTTGTTTCGCAGGGGTCTTTGCTCACTCCCAACATTCATTTTATTTGTCTACAACTTGATCTGAGGTGCAGAAGCCCTTTCAGCATTCTTCATTGATGAGACTGAATCATTCCTTTCTTTGATCAACATATTCACTTAAGACAAGGCTTTTTTTCATGCTTGAGTCTTAATCTCTAGAATGCTATTCAGCTGGCAGACCAAATGAATTACTGATATAATCTTTGCAACAAATATTAGATTGAAATGCACCAAAAGACGTTCTGATGACTCACATTTCACTGAACAGTTGCATCTTTTGCATTTGCATGGCACAGCCAGAAGAGAACTCTGGGAAGTCAGGAATAATGAGCCGCAGGGTTACCAGCTATCCTATTTTTCACTGGACAGTCCAAACTGAAACATTTGTATACTGTGGAAAAACATGAGAAATGACAAATGTCCTGCTGTTTCATGGGGAAAATTAATGTTCTGCAAATGTTAAAGTTATGATACTATGGGCCAGATTTCAAAAGAAAGTTACACACAGTGCAGTGCATCAAAGTAAGGTCAGCGAACTAATGGCAAATGTGATTCCAAGAAATATCAAAAGTAAATTGCAAATAATAATTTATTCAGGGTAGGGTTATTGTGGACTCCATGTACGCACTCCAGATTCTGAAACACAGCAGGTGTGCCCAACTACAATAAAATGTGACAGAGTAGTTCAGACTGTAAGTGCAACCTCTGATATAAAATTGAATTTTGTCTAAATCTGACTTATTCCTGTAAATTGCACAGTATATTTAAAGCAATGCAAGCTGCAGTGAATGCACTTCAGCAGTCCTGGGTTTTACATCCTGTTCTAAAGGATGATCTGCAAATGCTTCCTAAAAGACAGCCAACAACAACATAGTGCCAAACCAGGCTCCAGTTAAGCCAGCACTGTCACCAGGAAATAATCGATAGATACAGATTAGATATAGATGGTGTAGACTATCTGTAGGATCTGTGCACTACACATATCCTCATGCGGTCTGCAGAGTAACTCGATTGCAGTAGAAACAATCTGTGCATGACTGTGGCTATACTGGTGTCTGGGACATTCTAGTGACATATGCTGCATGTTGTAGGGATGTATCAGACAGCTGCAAATTGTGTACTAGGGCAGATCCTGGCAGTTATATGCTGCAAAGTGGATAAATTTATGAACTTCCCAGCAACATCTGGGGAGCACTGGAATGCCATATAATGGTTCTTTGCAAATGTGAACTTTCCCTATGTTCTCTGTGGAATTGACTGCACCCATGTAGTAATAAAATCCCCTGTATCAGATGATGCAGATGATACATCAATAGGAAGGGACGGCCATTGCTCAATAGTCAGGTAGTGTGTTGTCCTGATGGCCTCATTATCAATCTAATTTCAACACACCTCAGTAGTGTTCATGATGCTGCAATATGGAGGAAAAGTGACCTGAGGTCCGTTTTCCAAAAGGGTGACATTCCTGAAGGGCTTCTACTTAGTAAGTGTACATTAATTGTATATATTCCTCTTCAAACAGGTGAGTGCAGTTATCCACTGAAACCCTGGCTTATGACTCCATACAGATCCTCATCTATACTCGCTGAGGATGTATTCAATAGAGTGTGCTCATGTAACACCACTGATAGAGTGTTTTGCATGCTGAAATCACAATTCAGATGTTTGGACACATCCACGGATGCACCACCACAATATTCACTGAAAAAGGCATCAATGATGGTCGGTGTGTGTGTGTGTGTGTGTGTGTGTGTGTGTGTGTGTGTGCATGCGCATGCATGTGTGTGTGTGTGTGTGTGTGTGTGCATGTGTGTGTGTATGTGTGTGCATGTGTGTGTGTATGTGTGTGTGTGCGTGTGCGCGTGCATGTGTTTATGCGCGCGTGTGTGTGTGTGTCTGTGTGCATATGTGTGTGTGTGTGTGTGTGTGTGTGTGTGTGTATGTGTGTGTATATGTGTGTGTGTGTGTGTGTGTGTGTGTGTGTGCGTGTGTGTGTGTGTGTGTGTGTGTGTGTATGTGTCCCAGGTTGCACAACATGTTAAACATCTCAAGAAAGTAGCCTTTCAGCCACAGGTGTGGGTAACCTACCCCAAGAACCCAGATGTCTGACGTGGAGCTATCAGAGCTGTCCCAGGATGACCAGTGGACAAAAGAATGAGGACAACCAAGCATGGGAGATGGACACTGCAGCTGTACATGGTAGCTCTGGCAACATGGCAGTAGCTGGCTCAGAACTTTGAGTCATGGACAACCACATGTACACATGTGCCCAGGTAAACTAGTGATGTTCAGCCAGTCTACTCCAATACAGTATCATAGCTGACAACTACAGTAACATATCTGGTAGTTGTCCATAAAGAACATCAGACATAACATAATAACATTTAATCTGAAACTGATTATACATTTTTCTTTAACAAAAGAAATGACAGCATGTTGATTGGTGTTGATAAGTAATTGTTAATGGACTACTGTAGGCAAAGTAAACTGCCAACAGCAACCATACCTGTATGCATATGGTGCCCATGTTGTACACTCAACAAAAAGTGTTGTTGGCCAAGGATGTCATCTGCATAGCTGTAACGAGTTAGTGTATATGTAGCAGTGTAATGTGTGTATGACTGTGCTTGTTGGATCATGTTTAGGGGAATGTAATATAACTGATGGAACTACATGTAGATGTGTGTGTGATAACATCAATATGTACTGCACACATGTCTGAGGAGTGTATTACTCTGTAGGACATGAGGCTAAACAGCATACAGCAACTGCAATAATAACACTAAGGTAAGGTGTGCCAACAAAGCCACATGTCTGACAAGGTACATACAAGTCTTATGGGCCATGAATGCCCTCGACTGTAACATGTTATGCAACAGTATAATGCACATGTGGTTGCAACAACAGCATGAATTATGCAGGTACACATGCATTGTAATACAATAATACATGGATGACAGGTATAAAGTACTAGCCATGAGATACTTAGCAGTGTATCATAAAGGCCAGGATAAGTATGGAAGCATTTATGTAAGCATGTATGCATGGAAAGGCAAACATGACCAGGTATGCATGGAAAGGCATACATGAGCAGGTGTGCATGGAAAGGCATGCACAATTATTACTGTAAATGACACATACAACAAAGGAGTAAAAGTAGACTGCAGATGCACATTGTGTTGAGGTGGAGGGAGGGGCAGTATGACAATAAAGTGTCAGACGTACTACCAATATCCCACCTGACGTATACTTGTGCATGCAATAATGGCAGACAACAATGGGATGATGTATGAAGAAACTAAATGCTATAGCCAATAGAATGTACAAAGAGGATATGATCACATGGATGGTGTATATCAAGTATGACTAGAAAGTGAAATGGAGGTGCCTGTAACAGCAACCTATATCCATAAAAATGTCAATGCAGAATAATACAAAGAACATGTGCATACATGTACACCTTTACTCAGCATGTTGGTGGTCTATCATGTAAATCATACAACAAAAGACAGGCTTTGACATCAGCCATATCAAATACCACTTACCTGTACAATATAGAGTGGTAAGCAAAGCGGTCATCATTGCCAAAGGGTCAGGGTGACAGAACAGGACACACACTCTGGGGTAATTGTCTATGTTACACGAATGCAGACAAGAATGCTCATGCTGATAGCTCACACCGTGGTCCTGGCTGCCCCTGCCACATAAGGAAACATTATGCTCACGGTGTTGTACCATTGAGCTGGGTGTGGTGACATGTCTATATTGGGACACACTGTGGTTCTGAGCAGTGTTGTCTGTAGTATGCTGGGACATAAATGCTGAGGTCTGATCATGGTGACCAACAGCAGCACATTACAACATAGACATTGATGGATGTGGACCATGTGTGGGTCATGCAAGAGGTACTCACCCTCTGCTCACCAGAAGTAATCTGCTTATGAGTGCGAGGGCATGTGACACTCAAGATGTACTTATCACCCTCTGCTCACCAGAAGGAATCTGCTCATGAGTGCAAGGGTATGTGACACTCAAGATGTACTTATCATCCTCTGCTCACCAGAAGTAATCTGCTCATGAGTGCGAGGGCATGTGACACTCAAGATGTAATTTGGCACTGCTCCAGGACTGCTGTTACAAGGCTTTCAATAGAGCATTCTGCAGATACCACACTATCATACTGAGCAGCTAATCCTGCCATGACCTCTCCATGCCTGCACTACTGTCCCTCTACATGATTTTTAGCATGGGCAAGTGCCCACTGGTTATTGCCATGACATTCCTAGGAATGTTCATGAACCTGTATGAACAGATGTACACCATCAGACACATACCCATACTTATCAGCCACAAACATACATGCAGTCCTACAGGTATGAGAAATTAAGTTATGGAGCTGAGTTTCCACCCCTCTGAGACTCACTTGTGAACAGTTGCTTGAGGTCATCATCATGACCAGTATTCCATCATCCTCATACTAGCCAGCCAAATTATTCCCTATCAAAGGCCCTATTCCAAGCCACAGGACTGACCACTCTAGCTCTTGTCAATGTCACACTAATGCAGATGAGGGTGCCCATGCTGATGTCTCAGAGTAGTGCCCTGTATGTCACTGATTTTACTGTATGAATGTGGCATATCACATCCTGCTACAGGATTAGTGAACAGTCTTGTGGAGGAGACAGGAAGTAGATGTGCTGCAAACACAGAAATGTGACAGAGATGCATGCAAAAGTGGTGCACAGGGCAGAAGATACATGAAAATAGCCTAACGATTCACTAATTATACTCAAAGGGAATGTAAATACCTACTTATCTGGTCGGTGTGGTTGCGAGTTGTGCAAGGCCCCTGAAGAACAGTTAAAGTCAGTAGTAGGCATCATCATAGAAAATGTTATTGGTATAGTAACAGTGCACATACATGCACACATACTGACTCCACTGAGTGTGGTGTGCGCAGTGATGTCACTGTGGCTTACAAAGGAACAGATTACAACCATTAAATATAAAGCAATCTGACACATATCATTCAGTTTAAGCTTTAGCAATGCAGTCAGACCTATCTACATAAAGAAACATGTACCTGATGGTTGCAGGTCTCTGTCTGTATGTGCATACCCTGTGTAGTGGAACACATCATCATCATCATCAACAGACAGACTGTTTACAGAGATATATGACTGTACACCAATATACCCTAAATATAACTATACATCAATATACCCTAAATATAATTATACACCAATATACCCTAAATATAACTATACACCAATATACCCTAAATATAACTATACATCAATATACCCTAAATATAACTATACACCAATATACCCTAAATATAACTATACATCAATATACCCTAAATATAACTATACACCAATATACCCAAAATATAACTATACATCAATATACCCTAAATATAACTATACACCAATATACCCGAAATATAACTATACATCAATATACTCTAAATATAACTATACACCAATATACCCTAAATATAACTATACATCAGTATACCCTAAATATAACTATACATCAATATACCCTAAATATAACTATGCATCAATATACCCTAAATATAACTATACATCAATATACCCTAAATAGAGACACTATTACCAAGTTTGTCATCATCAGAGGGTTCCACTCTCGCTCAGCATTGGCATGTTGCTAATAATTACAAATGAGTCTAATGAAGTCATTTTTTTCAGTGTCCTGCCTTACTGGTCAGTGGGATGTTGCTGTGAATTACAAATGAACATATACAACAAGCTAGTGTCAAGCACTCTAACATAAACTTGTTTCAGGTTTAGCAATACAGTCAACTCTAAGTATAAAAACATGTATCTGATGACTGCTGCACACTGGTATGTGAAGGACCTTTGAAGGGTAACATATCACCATCAGATAGGCTGATCCCAATAACACTTAACAAATGTGTTAATGTAATCCATATAGAGACAGTCTTATCAGGTCTGTCCTCAGCCAAGGTGTCCCACAGTAGTAGTCTTTGTAATGTTGCTGTAAAATACATATGAACAGATAAAACATGTTGGAATGTAAGCCCATATCACTTCACTTATTACACAATCATGTACTGGAACAATGTGTGTGTGTGTGTGTGTGTGTGTGTGTGTGTGTGTGTGATATATATATATATATATATATATATATATATATATATATATATATATATATATATATATATATATATATATATATATATATATATATATATATATATATATATATATATATATATATATATATATATATATATATATATACACACACACACATCACAGAATCTTGGCAGACAAGCCTCAGTCTTTCCCCTGGAATATGATGGTCCTGGCAAGTGTGATGGTATGACACCAGGAATACTGTTGCCTCATGAGAGGGGTATAAGTGGTTATCTACATGTGGCATTCCTGTACCTCTCATAGTGGTGGAGCTTGCTGACTACATGGAGGATCATGTCTGAGCAATGCTGACAACATGCTTCCTGTGATCTGTTGTGGCCACTTACAGGATTCACTGTCTTGGTGATATCATGCCACATATGTGTCCTTCACAGTGCATTGTCTGTCCATCCAAGCAGATTCCTGCCATGCTGCCTCAGGACCTCAGGTACCACCTCATTCTCCCTAATGGAAAATTTATCATGTTTGTTTCTGTGAGTCATCTGCAAACTACAGACACTTGCATATCAGAATGTTGAACTGTGATACACTTATTGACAGCTGCATGCCAGTAATACGAGAGGCACTAATGCTACACATAGATGTCCTCTCACATATTATCTGTAAAAACTGCAAATGACAACCAACAAGAGCCACACATATACTAACAGCAAAAAATACATAATTAGATATGTACAACATCCAATGAAATATTGCAAAACTAGATCTATTGGACTGTTCACTATCTAGTAAAGTCAACATAACCACCACACCACTATATCAGATATGTTGTCCCCACAAAGTGCATGGTATATACCGCTATATCAGATATGTTGTCCCTAAAAGTGCATGATATATACTGCTATATCAGTGATCACTAACTATAGTAAACACTAACAATTAGTTCATACAGTTGATAATGCTGTCACTGTGGACAGTCCGGTAATCCATCAGTGATCACTAACTATAGTAAACACTAACAATTAGTTCATACAGTTGATAATGCTGTCACTGTGGACAGTCTGTTAACCCATCAGTGATCACTAACTATAGTAAACACTAACAATTAGTTCATACAGTTGATAATGCTGTCACTGTGGACAGTCTGGTAATCCATCAGTGATCACTAACTATAGTAAACACTAGCAATTAGTTCATACAGTTGATAATGCTGTCACTGTGGATAGTCTGGTAATCCATCAGTGATCACTAACTATAGCAAACACTAACAATTAATTCATACAGTTGATAATGCTGTCACTTTGGACTGTCTGGTAATCCATCAGTGATCACTAACTATAGTAAACACTGACAATTAGTTCATAGTTGATAATGCTGTCACTGTGGACAGTCTGGTAATCCATCAGTGATCACTAACTATTGTAAACAGTAACAATTAGTTCATACAGTTGATAATGCTGTCACTGTGGACAGTCTTGTAATCCACCAGTGATCACTAACTATAGTACACACTAACAAGTAAACCTGTAGTCCTGGCAAATGTGGTCATAATCCATAAATATCCTCAATAGAGCGCTGAAAGGTGGATATGTGTGGTTATGGCTGTATATGGTGGAAAATCAACCTGCCCTGTTTATCTCAAAATGTATGTAGATAATTCCAGTTTATCAGTCTAAACAATTTAAGTGGTGGAATGCAATTGTTAATACAGGAAAATATGAGATCTCTGGATGCAGTTGTTAATACAGGAAAATATGAGATCCTTAGATGCAATGGTTAATACAGGAAAATATGAGATCCTTAGATGCAATGATTAATCCAGGAAAATATGAGATCCTTGGATGCAATGATTAATACTGGAAAATGTGAGATCTTGGATGCAATGGTTAATACAGGAAAATATGAGATCCTTGGATGCAATGGTTAATACAGGAAAATATGAGATCCTTGGATGCAATGATTAATACAGGAAAATATGAGATCTTGGATGCAATTGTCAATACAGGAAAATATGAGATCCTTAGATGCAATGGTTAATACAGGAAAATATGAGATCCTTGGATGCAGTTATTATTAATACAGGAAAATATGAGATCCTTGGATGCAATGGTTAATACAAGAAAATATGAGATCCTTGGATACAATGGTTAATACAGGAAAATATGAGATCCTTGGATACAATAGTTAATACAGGAAAATATGAGATCCTTGGATGCAATTATTAATACAGGAAAATATGAGATCCTTGGATGCAATGGTTAATACAGGAAAATATGAGATCCTTGGATGAAATGGCTAATACAGGAAAATATGAGATCCTTGGATGCAATTGTTAATACAGGAAAATATGAGATCTTGGATGCAATGATTAATACAGGGAAATATGAGATCCTTGGATGCAATGGTTAATACAGGAAAATATGAGATCCTTGGATGCAATTATTAATACAAGAAAATATGAGATCCTTGGATGCAATGGTTAATACAGGAAAATATGAGATCCTTGGATGCAATGGTTAATACAGGAAAATATGAGATCCTTGGATGCGATGATTAATACTAGAAAATATGAGATCCTTGGATGCAATGGTTAATACAGGAAAATATGAGATCTTAGGATGCAATGGTTAATGCAGGACATATGAGATCCTTGGAGCATGACTAAGTTCTGCTTTACATTTTCTGAAAGTTCACATACAAGTAACTCACCTACAGACAGGTTACCTTGTTGTATAGAGCATATACATGTAGATATACGTAAGGGAATGAGCACGCCAGCACAAACCTGTCTTAATTACCATTTGCACTATGAATAATTAATGAGCTTGATTAACATAAAATTATTTTGAATTGCATACACAAATATTTGCACAAGTTCTCAAATCCATATGCACTAATAGCCGAATGTAAGTGTTCAGAGCTCAGTATAAATGCCCTATAGTCACCAATGTATGGGTACTTATACAGCACAAGTATGATGTCCACTGGGCTGACACCAAGCTCAGTGTGCCAATTTTTAAACATGATACGGATACAGTTCAAGATCATTCCTTTGCTACCTGCAAACTAAGTACTTCAGTGAGCTTTTTTCTGAAGGCATTCTAACAATTTATATGAATAACTTCAAAGAAGATTTCAATGGAGAAGAGGCTGCAGCATGTCTGCACACACAACTGGACCAATGATGAGATGGGATTAGCTGTTGATTGTGGATGTCCAATATGAGGGGAGGATGTGGGTACCCCAGAGGAACTTTGACATAATTGACATTTGGCGTTGTGGACAGACCAGGATCTTCAGGACTCCAGTGCAGGTTCACCACTGTTATGATGGCCTCCATCACAGGGATTAGGATAAACTACTGGAGTGGATCAATAATGTTTGCATACAACCCACAGAGCTGTATAGCAAGTGAAATACTCCACACCCTAACACCTTCACCTTTTATTTTAGAGGTATTAAAATGGGATTGTACTTGTTTATTTGTGCTTTCACAGTATATGTTTTATATTCATTTGAAGGAAATAATCTCACAATAGGTCATCAATTATGCATCAGACATAGTTATAACACTCTGAGTTTGTACTATAAGGAATTTGTGGCTAATTTACTATAAATACAACAGGCTTAAGCAATACAACATTATATGACTATTCATTCCATAGTTATCCATAACTTATTTTTAAGTATTCATTGCTTTACTGCATAATAAACTTCCAACTACTATGTGTACACGTGTATTTGTGTTATTGCTTTAACATATTGCTATGCACATCTTGCTATGACCTTTAGTAGAGAATTAAGTAGAATAGCTCAATAGGTTATGCTCAAGACTTGTACTGTGAGAAGCTTTTTGACTATGGGTTTAATACCCATATATACATTTGTTGTTCTCTTGCAGTAACCATTTGAAATGTTGGGACCCAGTAGAGCTTGTCCCAAAATGCAAAGACAAAATGGCCAAAAGCTTGGACTTGCATATACCAAGTGCAAGATGCTCCTTGATCAAGATGTTCTTGGAATGTTCCCTTTTCTCTGAAGTATGGCTATCATGGAGTTGGTATACATAAGTCCAGAAAGGGGGAGGGGGCTTGTGCAGGGGGGGCTTGACCTTCCTGGAAAACAAAGAAAAGAAGTTTTAAAGAAAAGACTGATTTTTGGGATTCTAGACTCAGTATGTAAAGTGCTAACATTTCCACAGGGAGCCTTCTGTTACATGTAGCCTACATTTGTTTTATAATATTGCTGCTATAATCTCATAGGATGTACAAATGCTCTATTTATCAATGAGTACATGTAGTAGTTTCATTGCTGCATAAACACCTAGTTTGATTAGTCCATGACTGACTACTCATTTCTGTGCTATCTGGAGAACTCTGACAGTAACCTGTGTTGTTTAGTATTATTTTATAAAAGTTTTCATATTTTTACTTTACATGTGCTTCACATATAACTCATGGTATGACTGCATTGTCATATGTGTAATATTGGTTGTGTATATATACACACAAATATAGGTATGCATAAGAGATATTTTAGAATTTTTGGTGTTAAAAACAGTACACTTGTCTTACAGCATATGGTGATATGAAATAGGGTTAATTTAGGACAGATATGTACATATCCATATATCCGGTGGATAGCCAACTGGCTCACAGACAGGACCCAGGAAGTTAGAATTGGGGAGTCCACCTCTACAAAGAGGCCCGTCACAAGTGGAGTCCATCAGGGATCAGTCCTTGGACCTCTCCTTTTTGGTATTTCCTTCTCAAAATCAAGGCCAATGTCGGTGGTCTCTGGCTGACTAAATTTTCAGATGATTGCAAATTAGGAGCTGTCATTGAATTTCATACTGACACAAATGTTCTCTAGGAGGGGCTGACATAGACAAAAACTGGTGTCAGAGCCATGGACTAAAACTAAATGCCAAGAAATGCATAATAGTATCCTTTGGGAAGTCATCCATTCCTGGTAATGATCGTCCTGACAACACACCCCTTAGACTTAACCCAGTAGTCAGGGACTTAGGGACACACATAGCTAGTAATCTAGCCTTTGCTTATCATGTGTCTACAGTGGTGAGGAAATCATTCTGTGTTGCACAACTTATAAACAAAGGTATGACATCTAAGTCCAAGGAAGTCATTGTTCCACTGTATTCGGCATCCATCAGACATATCATTGAGTACAATGCCCCCTTTGGTATGTACCTAACCAGGCATATCCAACAACTGGAACATCCATAGAGGTTCATCACGAAAATGAAGTAATGTGTCCTATACTGACTGCCTCAAGGCCCTATCCCTGTATTCTGTCTCCTACAGGCTTTTGAGGGGAGATCAGCCTGGCATACAGGGCATTGTCATACCCCACTCTGATGGACCTCCTGCATATTCGCAAAACAAACAGCACCAGAATTACCCATTCTAAAGATTTAAACCTTGCCTGTGATATAAACAGGACCTGCTGGAGAGATAGGTATGTATCACAGAGACTACCCTATCAATGGAACAGGCTCCCCATCCATGTGAAGCAGAGTTCCTCCCTAACCCAATTCAAGAGCAACTTGGACAATTGGATGGGAAACCGGAAACTCATCCCTGGTTTGGCACCTATCTCTCTAATGCAAACAGGTAACCTGTAAATGGTTCATCTCCCAGGCCCATGATTACGCTTATCAAGGGTGTCAGAACTTGTCAGAGATTCGGGATGCATGGTTAGGCTTAAAAAGGCCCTCGTGGTCATTAGTCTAGTAAACAACTATGAATCTATGAACTTATAAGAAGCAAAGTTTGCTTTAAAGTTATTGACTATCAGCTGTAATATTGATTGTTATGTGTATGTGGATTCAGAACCCACATCTGTACTATTAAGTCTTGTATAATGATTTCCATTTGGTATTCTGTATAGTTCCACAGGCATTTCTCCATCATTTGCAAAAATCCTGTTCATTTATGACCTGTACAGCTTTGATGTTTTCTGTGTTAAAGCACCTATTTCTTGTAGGTCACAAATGAATATGCATATCATTGTTGTCCACAAGCTACTCTATTAACAATGATTGTCTGGTGTTGACAGTCTGTAAAATATTTCAGTCGTCCTAACATGTCTGTCAGCACACAATGGCATATGAAAGTATTTATATGATAGACATACAGATATAGATATGTATATATAGGTCTACTTGAAAACACCGACATGCAAAAACACTGACAACATGAACACCGACACCGAAGATCGGCAACTGAGATGACCGACAGTTTAAAAGCCCAACACTGAGAGCACCAACATGTTAAGGTAAGTGTGCGATAGTGACAGACTTTAGGGTTAGGGGCGGGTTAAGTGAGTTAGGGTTAGGGTGTGGGTTAGGTGAGTGTGCGATAGTGACAGACCTTAGGGTTAGGGTTTGAGTTAAGGTTAGTGCATAGTAGTTGTGTATGTAAGGTTTAGTGTAGGTTTGTAAGGTTTTTGGTGTGCTTGTGTTGTGCGTGTATTTTTCGGAAAAGGTATTTGTTTTGTTTTGTTGATTGTCTGTATTGTGGTTTGTCGGGCATGTGAGGTTTCATGCTTTTGATCTGTCGGTCTTGTGGTGTCGGTTATCTCGTTGTCGGTGTTTTGGCGTTTCGGAGTTTTCAAGTAGACCCATATATATGTACACACACACACACACACACACACACACACACACACATATATATATATATATATATATATATATATATATATATATATAGGTATATATATATATATATATATATATATATATATATATATATATATATATATATATATATATATATATATATATATATATATATATATATATATACATATATATATATATATATGTGTGTGTGTGTGTGTGTGTGTGTGTGTGTGTGTGTGTATCTATGAGTCCCCTTTGTTTGATTAAAGTTTCAAAACTTCAAAAATGATATGGCTGAGACCATATGACTGAAGTTCTGAAACACTGAACATTTTCAATTGAGTTTGTCGTACAGTGAGAAACGGGAGATTCACTGTTCTACTCCCTGTAGTGCGATCTCTGAGTTGGTATATTTAAGTAGCAGGGGGTGTGGGTGGTGCAGGAGGGCTTTCCCCCTTCAAAAAAGTAAAGGTAAAGTTCATTTTTTAATTTGGGTGTTAATTTTGTTTTTTCCGTGTTTCAAAACTTTGATCATATGGCCTTGGTCATATGATTTTCGAAGTTTTGAAACTTCTATCAAACAAAGTAGACCCGTATATATATATATATATATATATATATATATATATATATATATATATATATATATATATATACCTAAATTTCCATCAAAAGCACAAATTAGTGATCCTAAAAATCATCAAATACAAAACCTCAAAAAAACAAACAAAAAAAATGTTTTAGCAGGGCGACAAGCTCCCGTACCCCCTAGTAATTAAATATACAAACTCTGAGATTGTACTACAGTGTAGAAAGGGCATATTTCATGCTCCCCACCATACCGCAGTCATTAAC
Organism: Protopterus annectens; assembly: GCF_019279795.1. Lineage (NCBI taxonomy): Eukaryota > Metazoa > Chordata > Ceratodontiformes > Protopteridae > Protopterus > Protopterus annectens. The sequence continues at coordinate 1,883,780,305 of NC_056732.1, read as the reverse complement.
TAAAACAGATGGCACTTTTTGAACAGTCAGTTTTCGATCAGTTGTACTGGCTCCCTCCCTTTCAGTGAAAACCCTCATCAATGAAACTCTGTGCAAACATGTTGTATTCAGAGCAATAGTATGGTTTTATGATACCCTCTACTGTTTAGGAGGATAAGCGGGTCACCTTTCCCCTTACAAAGCATCACGACTGTTTACTCTCGTTGGAATACATTCATCATTGCAGATTACATGATTGAAAGACCATCTATGTGACAATGGGCCAGATTCAGGAAGCCTCCATGTAAGAGTTATAACTCTTACACGGAGGCTGCAGTTAAATGGTGTGATGTCAGCATGTCATGCATATGCATGAGGTGCATGAGGCATGCTGAATCACACCGTAAGTCTTACACGGTCCGTGTAAGACAGTAGGGGGCGTATCCATAGGCTAAGCCCTGCAAGCGGACACGCCCCCGGAAGTCTAGAATGGCTGAAAGTAAACAGCCACGAGAGAGGCCACGGAAATGTGAATAAACACACTACACAACACATGCCCCCACAGACCAGCAATGTAAAAAGTGAACAGATGTTATACAATGAAAATAAAAACTGTTTTATTTTTTTTAAACCCCGTAAATGTTTGCTACTGTAAAGTGCTTGCGGGTGTGCTACTAGTGCAACTGCAGTTAGCAATCAGTGGAAAAGGATATAAGAACTAAATATGCAAAGTAATCCAAGAAATAATAGCATAGCGGTAGAGTTGTCGGCTTAAGAGCAGGCAGGCAAGGTTCGAGCCCACACAACAACCTTTTTTTTTTGTAAATAAACACTAAAAAGGCCCCTGACACTATTGTACAAATGTAAAAGTATTTCCTTTTGTAAAATGGAATGACATGGAGCATATATTTTCAAATAATACAATAATAAAAATATTTAGAAATGTACTGATAGCTAAGCTGCTGTGAGACAGAGTGCCCGTAGCTGAGTAGTGTTTCAAAGGCTGCAAATTGCTTGCCCGTAGCTAAGCACTGGTTTAACAGGCTCAAACTGTGTGCAACTAGCTGTGCTTAGCTTAACATGTGTGTTACTAGCCAATTAAGGTTTAACCCAGCGCACAACGTTTGCGCGGAGGTGCGCGCAGCGCCCACAAGCTAACCGCCGGTGCGCATGTGTAAGCTCCGCGCAAACGAGCACAGAGCTGGTTTTAAGTGCTTAAAAGTGCCTTTGGCATGTTTGATTGACAGGTCCTGAACTCATTTCTAGACTGTCATAAAAATTAAAAAGCAATGGTCAGATGCGAACCCAGGATACCATGCACTAGAGTCAAGGTACTAAACCACTAAGTCATGACAGCAGTACTTAGAAGTGCAAAAATAGCATATATATATATATATATATATATATATAGGATGTCATCCAAAATGGAGCATGAGAAAGCAGTTTCTGTGAAGTAGATACAATTCCAAAACAGCCAATCAGAGCAATGTGCGGGAAAATTGGCATATATAAGCCCCATAGGTGGGAATACACAGCATAAACGATTGTAGAATACACCTGCAGGCAGAATGAGTGGAGTAGGTGAGGGACGTTGCTTTCGAGCACAGCAGTGGGGCGTTGAGGAGTCCAGATACATGGTCTGGCTCCTAGTTCACCATCATGAGGCCCAACTCATGCAGGGCCAGGTCTCATGGGGAGCATACAGGGCGGAGGCATGGGACCAGTTGGCTCATGATCTCACTAGTGCTACTGGGATTCCACGTACTGGTGAGCAGGTCCGTCACCACCATGCGGACCTGAAGCGACGTAAACAAGGTCAGTTGACCCAATGGATCCAGGAGGCCTGGGATATGCCCAACGCCCCACTACTGAGTAAGTTACATTTTACTTATGTATGTAAGGAATTCAACTAGCTGATACCATGGAGATGTGTAGTCCAATATTACTCGTTTTGTGTTACAGCTGCAGGTGTCCGCTCTATGAATTGACGGGCATATGACCGCAGGCTGGCGCGGCTGCGCCACCATGCAGGTTAGTAACCGCACCTAGTTCTTGTAAATAAATATTATAGTGTAGCATGTAGCAGAACACTGCAGTGTATTGATTAAAAGTAATAGAATGTGCAAGCAACAAGTGCAAGTCTGCAGGTATAGCTGCAACAAGTTCATCAGTATGCAAGTGTAACTGGAAATATAATTGATAGAAATAAATAGTGCTGTAATACAGATGTCCCACCATTAATTAAATGTAGTATAACCTGCAATAGTCTCAAGAGTACAGCTGCAGAATCTGAGGTAATCACATGTGAGATATATCCCCCGTTGAAATGCTGAATCATGACAGAAGTGAGGCTGCTGGAAAGTGTTGAAATCACCACAGGTCTAATATGTGTTCAAAGCCTAGAAGTACCAACCTGAACTGTGAAATTGCAGGATGTGTGAGAGTGACAGAAAGGGTCATGTATCAATGAATAAAGTAGTAATAACTCCTGAATATATAGGCTTCAGTGTGGTTCTACAGAACTAAATGCATGTGGGAATTAAAACTTAACATCCCAAACTGATTTCAGTGTGTCTGAATCTTGAATGTTCAGGCCAAAATCTGCATATGGTGATGACAGTCAACAATTTGCAGATAGAATGAATGTCTGACATACTAAACATCCATAGTTGTCCCCTGCTCTGTCATCAAAGTGTAGCAGGATGATGTATCTGATCAAATTCAAAATAACTAGGATAGTGATGTATCTGTAACAGGTCTAGCATGACAGTCAATTAAAATCATTTTGAAACTATCACCCACAAGTTAATTGTGTTTCTATTACAAATGTATATCAATGTATAATTTATGAATGTGTCATCATTTTCTTTCTCCACCCCACCCTATAATTGCAAATTAAAACACTCACTAAATATTGGTATGTGAACATTTCATTAACCATGGACATTTGTCCTGTTTCAAAAATATATGCATGTCTGTTGTTGCATGTGCCCTGTTCATACCTGCAAACCTGATGGCCTGTTGCCATTAATCAACCCTGCATGTTGTTTGATTGTGTATTTCCATTCAAATAATGCATGTGATATTGATATGCCCATTGTTCAATGGTGTTAATATCTGGGTGTTTGTTTAATGGGAATACCAATGCATGCTGTTACAACTAATTTAAATGGAATAATATGCCACTAACCCAAACTAACATAACATACTCACAAACCTAGAATGCTTGGGAAGGCAGGTCCCAGCGGACCCACCTCTCCCACCTCAGCTGGTGACTGCACCTGGCACTAGTGCCCAGGCTGGACCCTCCTCCGGTGGCCCTGTGCCACCTTCGGGTGGAAGCGCTGCAGGGGATGGGGCCCGTCCCCCCTCTGCAAGCGTGGCCGGAGGAGCTCGTCCACTCACCCTTCAAGGTGTCCGGTCTGTGGTGCGAAGGGAGATGACTCTGTTCTTGGGCCCCTACGCCAGCTTGAGGCCCGGGTGGCACAGCTTATGGGCATGCCCGTTGTCCCACCTGCACAGCCCCCAGCACAGCCCCATCCTGGGCTGTGAAGGAACAGTGGCAACTGCCTATGGGTGGGGATATCAGTTCCACTGTTGCCATCTGTTGGCTCATGTGCCCTGGATATCCCATCCTCCGTCCCCGTCAATTGTGTAACCCCCCCCACATGTGTCATACACTGCCCCTGTATGCGTCTTGTCTGTCTTGTCTGTTAACCTACCCAACCTACCTCCCCAGCTATACCAACTACCTCACCTGACATACCACTCTCACCTGATAAAAAAAAAAAAAAGGGCACTCTGTACCCACAAAAAAATTAAGCCCCATACATAGCTGTCCATGTTGCACACATGTCCGCTGGACATCGAAATTGTTAATTACAATTGGCTGTACAACAGGTATTAATGTTGTCCGGACACCTCTCTCAGGGGTGGAAGGTTCCAAATATCACACCAAATTGCATACAAATGCACAGCTGTTGCTGAGAAAGACATGGGCAGCTATGGGCCTCACCTACATCCTTCCTGCAAATTCCAAGCTTGTTTCCCTACTGTTTTACCCTCTTTGTGACCCCTTTTTCACCACTTTCCTGTCACCCCTTTTTCTTTTCTTTCAAAGAAAATAGCGCGGGTGTGAGCTTGTGTGCATGGAGCTCACCGCCAGTGCGCATGCGTGAGCTCCGCGCAAACGAGCACAGTGCTGGCTTTAAGTGCTTAAAAGTGCCTTTGACATGTTTGATTGACAGGTCCTGAACTCATTTCTAGACTGTCATAAAAATTAAAAAGCAATGGTCAGATTCGAACCCAGGATACCATGCACTAGAGTCAAGGTACTAAACCACTAAGCCATGACAGCAGTACTTAGAAATGCAGAAATAGCATATATATAGGATGTCATCCAAAATGGAGCATGAGAAAGCAGTTTCTGTGAAGTAGATACAATTCCAAAATGGCCAATCAGAGCAATGTGCGAGAAAATCGGCATATATAAGCCCCATAGGCGGGAATACACAGCATAAACAATTGTAGAATACACCTGCAGGCAGAATGAGTGGAGTAGGTGAGGGACATTGCTTTCGAGCACAGCGGTGGGGTGTTGAGGAGTCCAGATACATGGTCTGGCTCCTAGTTCACCATCATGAGGCCCAACTCATGCAGGGCCAGGTCTCATGGGGAGCGCACAGGGCGGAGGCATGGGACCAGTTGGCTCATGTTCTCACTAGTGCTACTGGGATTCCACGTACTGGTGAGCAGGTCCGTCACCACCATGTGGACCTGAAGCGACGTAAACAAGACCAGTTGACCCAATGGATCCAGGAGGCCCGGGATATGCCCAACGCCCCACTACTGAGTAAGTTACATTTTACTTATGTATGTAAGGAATTCAACTAGCTGATACCATGGAGATGTGTAGTCCAATATTACTCATTTTGTATTACAGCTGCAGGTGTCCACTCTATGAATCGATGGGCATATGACAGCAGGCTGGCGCGGCTGTGCCACCATGCAGGTTAGTAACCCCACCTAGTACTTGTAAATAAATATTATAGTGTAGCATGTAGCAGAACACTGCAGTGTATTGATTAAAAGTAATAGAATGTGCAAGCAACAAGTGCAAGTCTGCAGGTATAGCTGCAACAAGTTCATCAGTATGCAAGTGTAACTGGAAATATAATTGATAGAAATAAATAGTGCTGTAATACAGATGTCCCACCATTAATTAAATGTAGTATAACCTGCAGTAGTCTCAAGAGTACAGCTGCAGAATCTGAGGTAATCACATGTGAGATATATCCCCTGTTGAAATGCTGAATCATGACAGAAGTGAGGCTGCTGGAAAGTGTTGGAATCACCACAGGTCTAATATGTGTTCAAAGCCTAGAAGTACCAACCTGAACTGTGAAATTGCAGGATGTATGAGAGTGACAGAAAGGGTCATGTATCAATGAATAAAGTAGTAATAACTCCTGAATATATAGGCTTCAGTGTGGTTCTACAGAACTAAATGCATGTGGGAATTAAAACTTAACATCCCAAACTGATTTCAGTGTGTCTGAATCTTGAATGTTCAGGCCAAAATCTGTATATGGTGATGACAGTCAACAATTTGCAGATAGAATGAATGTCTGACATACTAAACATCCATAGTTGTCCCCTACTCTGTCATCAAAGTGTAGCAGGATGATGTATCTGATCAAATTCAAAATAACTAGGATAGTGATGTTTCTGTAACAGGTCTAGCATGACAGTCAATTATAAATCATTTTGACACTATCACCCACAAGTTAATTGTGTTTCTATTACAAATGTATATCAATGGATAATTTATGAATGTGTCATCATTTTCTTTCTCCACTGCACCCTATAATTGCAAATTAAAACACTCACTAAATATTGGTATGTGAACATTTCATTAACCATGGACATTTGTCCTGTTTCAAAAATATATGCATGTCTGTTGTTGCATGTGCCCTGTTCATACCTGCAAACCTGATGGCCTGTTGCCATTAATCAACCCTGCATGTTGTTTGATTGTGTATTTCCGTTCAGATAATGCATGTGATATTGATATGCCCGTTGTTCAATGGTGTTAATATCTGGGTGTTTGTTTAATGGGAATACCAATGCATGCTGTTACAACTAATTTGAATGGAATAATATGCCACTAACCCAAACTAACATAACATACTCACAAACCTAGAACTCTTGGGAAGGCAGGTCCCAGCGGACCCACCTCTCCCACCTCAGCTGGCGACTGCACCTGGCACTAGTGCCCAGGCTGGACCCTCCTCCGGTGGCCCTGTGCCACCTTCGGGTGGAAGCGCTGCAGGGGATGGGGCCTGTCCCCCCTCTGCAAGCGTGGCCGAAGGAGCTCGTCCACTCACCCTCCAAGGTATCCGGTCTGTGGTGCAAAGGGAGATCCGAGACTCTGTTCTTGGGCCCCTACGCCAGCTTGAGGCCCAGGTGGCACAGCTTACGGGCATGCCCGTTGTCCCGCCTGCACAGCCCCCAGCACAGCCCCGTCCTGGGCTGTGAAGGAACAGTGGCAACTGCCTATGGGTGGGGATATCAGTTCCACTGTTGCCATCTGTGGGCTCATGTACCCTGGATATCCCATCCTCCATCCCCGTCAATTGTGTAACCCCACCACATGTGTCATACACCGCCCCTGTATGCGTCTTGTCTGTCTTGTCTGTTAACCTACCCAACCTACCTCCCCAGCTATACCGACTACCTCACCTGACATACCACTCTCACCTGATAAAAAAAAAAAAAGGGCACTCTGTACCCACAAAAAATTTACGCCCCATACATAGCTGTCCATGTTGCACACATGTCCGCTGGACATCGAAACTGTTAATTACAATTGGCTGTACAACAGGTATTAATGTTGTCCGGACACCTCTCTCAGTGGTGGAAGGTTCCAAATGTCACACCAAATTGCATACAAATGCACAGCTGTTGCTGAGAAAGACATGGGCAGCTATGGGCCTCACCTACATCCTTCCTGTAAATTCCAAGCTTGTTTCCCTACTGTTTTACCCTCTTTGTGACCCCTTTATCACCACTTTCCTGTCACCCCTTTTTCTTTTCTTTCAAAGAAAATAGCGTGGGTGTGCGCTTGTGTGCGCAGAGCTCACCGCCAGTGCGCATGCGTGAGCTCCGCGCAAACGAGCGCAGACCTGGTTTTAAGTGCTTAAAAGTGCTTTTGGCACTTTTGATTGACAGGTCCTGTACTCATTTCGAAAGAAAAATAAATTCCCACTGTCAGTCTCGAACCCAGGACCTCTGTAACACTTACAAACTGTTCCAAACGTACCAAATAACCACAGACTGAGAAAATACAAAAAACTGAGCAGTTGAGCACTCCCAAAAAACCGATTTATTAACCAACAATAACGTAAGCAAAGCACAAACTAAGCTTTCGGTGAGCTCAGTGTCTCACCTTCATCAGACAACATTTACAAGCCAACTAACCTCCTTTATGTACTGAATTCTTAATTAGTTAATTACATTCAGTTGTGCAACATTCCATTCAATTGTGTGGAAAAGTTTAATACAAATGTCCTGTTTAAAAATATATAGGACCATCCTACTAGAGTTAGTTTAAACATTTCAACTAACAGCATTTTAGTTCATTCAGGTTAAAGTTAAAAACACTTATAAAAAACACTTGTAAAAAACATATACAAAAAAATATATATACAAAAAATTCTTAAAAACGCATTTTGTAATTAAAAGCTTCATATTCATCACACTTTATATTTATCTTACTCAAATGTCCCACACTACTTTAAATCTAAAACAGCATTTAAATATAATATTTTGTAGTATGTACATAGTGTACATGAATGATAGACCTGCAATGATTACTCGTCATTGTCTATCAAGTAAATGTCTTACTTAACATTAAATCGCTTAAAGGTACGTTAATAAATAAATAAATAGACTTAAAAAATAACTACCCTACACTTATCATACATTATATTAGCCATGTGTCTACTTACTACTAAAATGGTTTAACCTTCAGAAAAACGAATAAACAAATAACCCCTAAAAACACTCATCTTTTATTAGATAGTAATTTCAAAACAGGGGCTATTGAGACATATTCATTTAAGCCTGGATAAGTATATGCCCATGTGCGTAACTGCCAGTAAAGTTCATTTACTTCTAAATAGACCTGCCAAGGACCTCTTAGGTTGTCAACATATGACTTACCTAAAACTGTGAACTTAAAACAATGCCCCGGATAGGCATTGATATGCCTGGCAAGGGCATTATTAACATCATGTTTTGCTATGGCGTAGGTGTGTTCATAAATACGCAGTCTAAGTTTTCTTTTTGTTTTTCCTATATAGAATGCCGAACATTTTTGGCATAAAGCCACGTAGACAACACCCATGGACTCACAGCTACATTTCCCCATTATTTTGTATTCTGTGTCTCTAATTCTAACCTTTAGGTCAGTAAGAATGTGCTTGCATTGATTGCAGGCCCCACATTTCCTCGTTCCTACAGAACGTTGCGTTGAAATTCTGGATTTTAACTCAAGCAAACCTTTCAAATTTTGGCCTCTCCTAAAGGTGATTTTTGGACATTCTCCTAACCTGTTGGTCAAAAATGGGTCTTCAGTAATAAGTGCCCAACATTTGTTAAGCACCTTCCTGATTTCAAAGTGATCAACAGAGTAGGTACAAAAAAACCTCAAACTAGACACCGACAGGTTAGTCTTTTCACAGTTCAATATAGATGGGGAACTGATGTCAACTTCCAAAACATTGTTTTCAGTGTACAGGAAAGGTTTATAAAAACCACTTGTTCTTTTAGTAATAACCTCTGTTTTAATATCTAGAAGTAACGAACCAGGGTAGCATCTGTTACTAAACATGTGACTCAGATGTTCGCATTCCTGCAAAAAGTCTTCAAACTCAGAAATCATTCTAGCGGCTCTAACCATCTGGCCTTTAACTATGGCCCTCTTTTGATAACCAGGATGGGAGCTCGTAAAATGCAAAAACGCATTTGAGTAAGTAGGTTTTCGATATATCAAACTCTTGTACTTAGAATTCACCATATCCTTCTTAATGAGGATATCCAGAAAGTTAATGCTGGATTCCTGCAAGTTGTAAGTAAAATCTAGGAAGGACGTCTTTTTTGTAAGAGTGTCTAAAAATTTAGGTATTTTTAAAGGAGAAGCCTTCCAAATAAAGAACATGTCATCCTGGTACCTAGTGTACCAGGTGACGTTAGACATAAAACAGGGGTCAGTGAATAAACAATTCTTTTCCCAATAGGCTAATACTCCATTGGCAAAACTCCCACCACAAGGCGATCCCATCGCCACACCTGATTTCTGAAGGTAGATAGTATCATTAAAGGACATGAAGTTGTTACTTAAAACTATTTCCAATAATGTCTCAACCACATAAATTACATTGTCATCCACCTTTCTTTCGAGTAAAAATTCACGTATCCATTGGATACCCAACATTTGTGGTATGACTGTATATAAGTCCTTAATGTCAACCGTCAGAAACCAGGAGTCTGCTTGAAAGGGAATTTTGCTTATTTCTTGGAGAAAACTCCAGGAATCTTTACAAATTTGAGATTCCTGAGAGATCAAGGGTCTTAATATACTGTCTATGTATTTGGCACAAGCAACAGTGATGGAACCACGCCCATCTACTATAGGACGAAAGGGTGGTTGCTCCAAAGCCTCAAGCCTTAAGAATTCAGTACATAAAGGAGGTTAGTTGGCTTGTAAATGTTGTCTGATGAAGGTGAGACACTGAGCTCACCGAAAGCTTAGTTTGTGCTTTGCTTACGTTATTGTTGGTTAATAAATCGGCTTTTTGGGAGTGCTCAACTGCTCAGTTTTTTGTATTTCCTCTGTAACACTTGTCTGTATGACCTACCACTAAGCCATGACTCTCATACAAGAATTTAGTGCTAAAATAAATATAACATGTAATAGTAGGAATCAATATAAAGGCAATATAGGATGTGTACTACGCAAAGCATGTCAGGTAGATGTTTAATGCCCGAATTACTGGATTCCCATACTAGTTTAGTGTTAACAGAAACAGCCCTGCTAATTGTTAGCATGTACATAATAATGTAAGGTAATGTACATATATGAAAGTATGTATATATATATATATATATATATATATATATATATATATATATTAATACATATGAAATATAGTGGTAGGTGTCAGTATCCATACACACTCACTACAGGAAACGGTGAAGATAAATGCAGCAACCAGAATCTGCAACACAGCCTGACTCCTGTGAGACCTACTAACCCCTTTAACTGCTTAAAGGTGCCTCCAGCACTTTGATTGATAGGCCCTGTACTCAATTTGAAAGCAAAATATAAGCATACTAGTAGGCCCTACCACAAGACCATTGTAACACTAGTCTGTATGACCTACCAGTAAGCCATGACTCTCATACAGGAATATAGTGCTAAAATAAGTAGAACATGTAATAGTAGGAATGAAGATAAAGGCAATATAGGATGTGTACTACCCAAAGCATGTCAGGCAGACTTTTACTGTCTCAATTACTGGATTCCCATACTAGTTTAGTGTTAACAGAAACAGCCCTGCTAATTGTTAGCTTGTACCCAATAATGTCAGCTAATGTACATATATGAAAGTATGTATATGTACACACATATATATATATATATATATATATATATATATATATATATATATATCAATACATATGAAATATAGTTGTAGGTGTCAGTATGCATACACACACACTACAGGGAACAGGCGAGAGAAATGCAGCAACCTGAATTTACAAGACAGCATGAAGCATGAGAGATGTACTAACCTTTACACTCACAGAACACTGTCGACAGCATACCAGCATGGTCCACGCCCTTACAATCTGAAAGGGCAACACCTATCTCACATACCCTTTTATAGCACTGTCCTGAAATCACAGTGAGACATGCAATCAGTACAGAACTGGCTGCATGCAATTAGCAAATGCTGCCTTACAACTGGTACAGAGGCCATCACATGGACCTATGCAGATACCTACAAAAGCATCCAGTACTCACACTCCACACATGCAATACATTCATTGCACAAAACCGACAGAGAAAGAGAGAGAGAGAGAGACAGAGAGAGAAAAAAAAAAGAAATAAAGACATCCAGCAAGAAAACCAGCAGCAGCAGCAGCAAACAGCAAGTAGCACCACTGACACAGCAACAGCTGACACAAACACAGGTAATGCAGAGTAGCAGGTTAATACTGTGTTTACTGTGAAACCTCCAAATGTATCATAGTTCACTATCTATAGGTATGTCCATGAGATAGATTGTGTGTACATAGTCCTGATATATATACATATGTAATATTGCTGTACATGTCATCCATACTTAAAACTTCCATAGCTTAGAACACAAGGCCAGTTATGCATATGATGCAGTAGTTCCCAGGGTCAGTAGAGGTTCCTCCTCATTGGTGTGGGACCACTGTGTATGTATGGCACTGTTCAGGTACATATCCTGTAGTATTGCCAGGGTTTAATATCAGTCGGTAATGTGGTGCTGTTGACTACTTGTTCCATAGCTAAAGAGTGTCTGAACTATGGGAACCCTAGAGCTTGGGTATTGTGGCTTGCATAATGTTCACAGTCTATGTTTGGGTAGTTGAAGTCACCCAGTATGATGGTGCTTGCAGAGAAATCTATACTCTCCTGTGTCGTCATGAAGGCTGTGTGGGATTCCTGAGTTTGAGAGGGTGATGTAAGAGCTCCTCTGTGTCTCTTTCCATGTGGTCCAGGGAGGTACGTCTCAGGTTGTTCACACCAGCATGGACAATGAGTGCCTCATACGTGTACTTGCTGTGGAGTGACCTGAGTGCTTGTGTTATGTGGCACATTCTATCACCCGACAGGTAGCTAAATGTGACCCTCACCTTGCTCAGTCTGGAGGGCGGGACGTCAGTGTGTCTGACTATGGCATCACCTATTATAGGTGTGTCACACATTGTGTTTGGCCTTATGGGCTGTGCCTGTTAGGAACACTGACTTTGTGAGGTCTGTGTTGCTGCAGATATGTGTTCATGTGGGATGCAGCGTGTCTGGCCATGTCATTTCTGTCCGTGGTCTGGTAAGTATCATTGTGGGAAAGCAGCTGGTGAGTCATGTCCCATGGTACA
>NC_056732.1:1883750609-1883767631 GCF_019279795.1 Protopterus annectens | reverse complement strand
ATATATGCTGACTTCATTAGTAGTGTGATTTGAACCAACATGGGGGTTTTAGCCATTGGTATTTGACCATGGCTAATCCATGCTGCTTCTTGTTGTGGTACCAACATGGGGGTGTGGTTATCCATGACATTTATTGCTAGTCACCCTCATTTTGTAGCTTGTTCCGTGTTTTGCAGCTGTACATCACTGTATGAGGTGTGACTTGGTGGTGTTAGGGTGCTGATGTGGGCTTTGACTCAGTTTTCTATTACAGCACTGATATCTACATTCTCTATACTGTGTGCGTTTACACTGCATGCATCTTGCTGTTTATACTTCTGGCATTGGGTAGCATTACATCTAGGTTCCTATCCCTTGTGGTACCTATGGAGGTTGTTTTTTTTGTGGTTCTTGATTGGTGAGGGTGGATGTTAGTCAGCGTCCTCAGGTGTGCATATGGTATATGCTGTTACATTACTTAACACATGGCATTCATGCCTCAGGTGGTGCTGCAGGGCTGCCTCTGTCAGATGCACATACTACACTCTCTGTACATGTTTGGAAGCAGGTTGTGTCATGTTAGGCATCCCTGTTACTATATGAGTGAGTCAGAGCGGGTATCTGTCCCAGTGTTCCTACTGACCAAGTGTATGTGCTATGCGTTGCCTCTTTGCCAAGGCCAGGGCATACTGGGCACGCCTCCTTCTGCCTACTGGGGCAAGGTCAGGTTGTTCCTCCTCCGAGTCACCCTCTGCCTGTGGTGGTCTTGGCAATGGTGGGGGTATGTTTGGCCCAGCCCTATGCTGGTCCTGCTGCAGCTGTTTCCGCAGGATCATATTATGTAGCATAGCACATATCATGATCATTTGGGTACATGTAGTTGGTGTGTACTGCAAGGCTCCACCAGATGTGTCCAGACCCCAGAACCGTGACTTGAGCAGCCCAAACACACGCTCTATGACATTACGTGTTTGTGCGTGTGCCTCATTATGGTGTTCCTGTTCAGGTGTGTGTGCATTTCTGATGGGTGTCATCAGCCACGGCTCAAGTGCATAACCTGCATCCTCCACTAGGTGTCCGTGTGGGAAGTCCCCACTGGCAAATGATTGGTACAGCTGCATCAGATGCCAGATGTGGGAATCGTGGTAGCTCCCAGGGCAGCCAGCACACACATTCATTATTATGCCCTGGGCATCACACACGACCTGGTAGTTGATGGAGGGGAATCCCTTGCGGTTAATGTAGGCTCTACCCCGCTCACCAGCTGGTGCTTTGATGCGTATGTGCGTGCAGTCTATTGCACCCAGTACCTCAGGGTATCCCGCTATTTGCTGGAAGAAACGCATATTGCTGGCCAATACCTCACGGGCATTGGGGAAATATACATGATCACCAACATGTGCTGACATGGCATCCAGGAACTGGTGCAGTACCCTGGAGGCTGATGCCTGTGATATCCCCATCATATCACCAGTTGGTCTCTGGAAGGTACCTGTTGCTAGTATTCTTAGGCCAACACATACCTTGGTTTCCACTGGGATGGGTTCCCCTCTGTTGGTTCTGTGTGTGAGGCGTGGCCTGCACAGCTCAACAATTTGCTGCAGAAGGTCTCTGTCCACTCTGTAGCGCTCTACTATCTCCAGCTCATGTAACCCATGGTAGGTGACCCTGGGCCTGTATACTCTTCTCCTTCTCCTCACTCTGGGTTGTCTGTCAGCATCTGCATTGTCACCACCCTCAGCAATTCGCCTATGCCTGATTATAACAGCTATGGCAGCCCCTACCATTTCTGCTCTGAGTTCAGCTTTTTTCAGTTTTCAATTCTGATAGCTTACTCCTTTCTTGCAGTATCTCTTGTGAGAAACACCCTGCACTGCTGTTTGCAGTGTTTTAAGTGCTGGGTTGGGCTTCTGGTCTGCCTGTGTAATTGCCTGCTTCCAATTGTTCGCACCAATTAATTTCAGCAGTCTCCTCTAGCAGCTTCCCTGTAATCTGGTTGTTTCCTTTTTCCTCTCTGTTTCCTGAGGGGGAGCAATGTGCACACCAGCTTAAGCATGCTCACAGTTACTTAAACGCACGTACACATCCTTACATGGTGTTAGACGCACGCACACATCCTTACACGGTGTAAACTTGGCTGATTCATGGTAAAACGTGCGCACACAGCCGTACACATGTGCATGCCTGCGCAAACCATTGCAAACAGTTTGCAACACGTTCCCACATGTTGAACCTGCCTTACACACGCACACACGCGCGCATGCACATATATCAAGAAAGTTTGAGTGTAGGGATAGTGTGCACCCTCTATTTCTTGACTTTCCTAGTGTTCTGTTGGGACACACCTCTCTCCCTGATGTCTGTCTGTCATCTGTCACGTTACATTGCCCTCCAATCTGATACATTTATTTCTATCATTCCCCCCCGTGATGTCACCTACCTCTTACTCTGTTCCTCCCCCTTCTGTAACTCTTACACTACTCGGAAAGTGCTCATTACCTATGTGGCAGTGTGATTCAGTATTGTAACCCTCATTTACATAGGATTGCCTAGTAATGCTTAGTTACATTTCTTACATGGAGCTTCCCCCCCTTAGCAACCACTACACGGAGGCCATATTGTTTTTGGTCTGCTAGTCCCTGCATTGTCATTCCATGTAATACATTAAACCCACAATTGTGGGCTTATAAGCTTCGGTTTTAGTTTTAGGCAGCGCACCCGTTTGGCGGTGTGCGCTGCAGTTACACATGAAAATCCCACGAAAAAAAAAGTTATTTAAAATACTTTTGCAACACTTTTTAATGCCAATGGCCACATATTTGGCCATTGGCATGCTAAATGAAACATATGCACCCTTTATTTGGAGCTGACATAGCTCCGTTGTCGATTTTGCAGAAATGTACTCAGTTGTCAGCTGAGTACATTTCTGCAGCTAACACGTCCATTACACGGACTGGTTTAGGCTTCTTGGATCGCTCAAATACCTCATTTGCATATCTTTGAGCTGCAAATGAGGTATTGAGCATTTCCACGCCCAGTCCGTGTAAGAGACGTATTAGCTGTCTCTTACACAGAGGTTTGGGCTGTTCCTGGATTGGGAGGCTTACACGGAGGCTTACACTACTCTTAAACTCCGTGTAAGCCTTCGTGAATCCTGCCCAATCTCTTGTTGGTCAAATGGTTAATAACAGCTGACATATGCCGGTAAAATAAGACCTCAAGTCAATAATGATGCATTACATAGCACATGTAGCTAGATAGGTAGGATTCATGACTCTGATGTAAACAGAGGTTGTTTGTGTAGGTTTGAATCTTGCATCTATCTAGGTAGATGTCAGTTATTCTTATGTGATGGATAATTCTACATTTCCATGTATAAGTATATGTACATGGTCATGACACTCAGGCTAGGTAAAATGGGTCTATATTACTTCATTGAAGTTTTAGTTCTACAAATACCTAATCAGTGACCCCTTTACATCGGACATCCTTTCTTTGAATGTTGACATCAGTGAACAGTTTTCATAGGGAAGGGAATTACTTGTCTACCACAGTGATCATCACACACGCTACATTATTTCAAACCCACCAAGGTGAGGGAGGGTTATCCCCCCACTTATATATACCATCTCTATGCTCTCACTACAGTGGGAAAAAGGGAAAATGTCTAATGATAGCTAATGAGCTCCCTTCCCTACAAAAAACGTTCGCTGATGTGAACATTTGATGAATAGATGTTCGATATAAAGGGGTTAATAATTAGGTATTTGCTGAAATAAAACTTTGATGAAGTAATATAGACCCAGGTAAAATAAATGACATGTGGATAACACACAGTTTCACTTATGGACTTTTGACATACAGATGTATATAATGTAATAACTTTACCAGTTGTCATTGCCCAGTCACTGAACGAATTCTATGTGCAGCTGCATCAGACTCATATATTACTGTATTTTGAACATTGTCCTTGTTTTGTATCTTCCAACAGGTACAGATAAAATTTCCAGGAACCTTACCTTATGAGTAGAAATGATGCATAGCCTGGAGGAACAAGGTTGGGAGAGAGGAATGGCTTGTACATGTATGTGGTCTGTATCTGTGGATGAGCCTTAACTTTTATTTGGCTTTCATATTTTCATTTATGTCTGCTTATTCTGTTGCATTAAGTATTTACAAAATGTTTATAACTGCTTTCCAAATTGCTAATAACAGCTGACACATGCCAGTAGAACAGGACTGATGTTTTAACGTGTCATTATGATGTGTAATACACATGCTGAGCTCACGCAGTGGTTAATAATGTCCATTGTAATTTCAGTTTAACTTTGCTGATGCAACCTAAATGAAGGTCATTTGTTATGTACCACTCCTTTGAGGAGTAATGTGGCAGAACTGCATACTGTATATGCTGTTGGTGTCTGCTGGTTTATGCTTCTTACACATTGCAGTATCCATAGCTGCTGGTGTTGTTATTCATTAAGAGACATAAATGTTATCAGCTGGACAGCATATATGTCAATAGGGCAATGTCATTGTAGAATATGTGTGTGTTGCACCTTTAAGAAGCATTTCCAAGGACTGAACGTGCATATAAATACCAGGCACGTGCTAACTTCATTGCCATTGTGAAAGTGCAGCCACAGAGTGAACATGAATGAGAGATAGCCAGTCTGTTTTTAAGTTCATTCAAGTTAAAGTTATTTGCCTCATTTCTGATGTGTTTGTACATGATAAAGCTGCTTGAACCAAACCCACGCATGTCCATCTATTCCATCCTGACAAGACAAATTAGATGAATGGCAGTTATCTTAATGGAGTTTATATCTTGCTGGTTCCTTTGCTGCATGGATGTTTGTCATCTCCCCTTACCAGAGATGATGAAAGAGGTGTATCACTGTGTTGTGTTTATATTTTTACAAATGTTGCACACAACCTTCAGTGCTGGTTTAGTTATTCACTTTTACTTTTTAATATTTTTTGTTGTCATTGTTTTTTTATCAAAGTACACTTGTGACTTTGAGTCCCTGCACTGTATTGCTCTTTTTGCAATAATACATGAACAAATGCCTCTGTGTGCTGACAGATGGAAATGTGCAGTGACACCTGCATGTGTTAAGCCCACGACAGGGCTAGCCACCCGGTGTTGTAAATCTTCAGGTGATTGTCATGGCGGAAGTGACATCCAGACCCATGTGTAAAAATGGGAAAAGGGGTTGAGGATGGATGGAAGGACCTGCATGTATTACGTGGGAATTATCAGTATGCTGTTGTTCTCTATTTTGTCCAATAAGTAATAAAATATGGTACGTACATGTTGCTTCATATACTTATGATATATTTTCTAAGAACAACATAGAAATCTTAGAACACTAGCTTTTACTATCAATGTGAATTTAAAATGACTGAAGGATTTACATTACACATAATGCAGAATTGTTCTCACCTACATACACATGCACATTACTTGTGGAATTGTGTGTATTACCACACATTCAAGTTGATGTTTATGTATGAGTTTTACATGTCACTGCCACATTGTCCTGTGATTTTTGTGGGAGAGTGTATCACTGAAGTGGATTGCGTCATGACAATACTTTCTTTCCTTGGACAGTTATCCTGTATGAACTGTGGCATATTTCACTGTGTTCTGCACATATGTTGTTCTGTTATTAGTCCTGCCATACCAAAGAGTTGACAACATTCTGTTATATGTTGGGTTTATAGTCACTCTGTATGCATATATACATATATTTGCAAAGATTCCACCCATGTAGGCATCCATGGCACAGGAAGTAGGCCAAACAGACATACTTGATAGACTTCAGCACAATTTTATTGTAAGATGTCCACATGAGCTGCAATTGGGCCAGCTGTCATTGTATAGTAATCTTGACCTAGTTTGGGTCTGCCTACAACTGAAGCACAGAGTATTAAACTGTATATATATATATATATATATATATATATATATATGTGTGTGTGTGTGTGTGTGTGTGTGTGTGTGTGTATCTATCTGTTGTTTGTTTTTATAAACCACAGGTGGTAATATAATGATGTTTGTACTTGTGTCATGCCACTTTTGGGGTTGTACTGACATTTTATTTTATTGTTATTTAACATTTGTTGACCGGGAAAGTCCAACTAGGTTCCACAGATCCTGTTTTCAGCGGAGGCCCAGGGAGAAATGCTGCAGAAGCATGTCTTTAGAATGACATGTCACATAACATAGCGCACTGTCCTTTTACATGTACAGTGCACATGGCAGCCTGCACATTATTGAACGGGTTGGTAAGACATCTTCACTGCTGTCAGAACTTACATTCCCAACTGCAGCACATGAGGTGTGATATCTTCTCATCTTATCTGAGAGAGCGTCTGTTTGTACTATTGCTGAAACTCCTGTCTCGCACATGCATTCTGCTTCTCATTTTAACATATAAAACAGCAAGACATCTATTTGTTTGGGGGTGCATATATTTAGAAGTAACCAAAAATAGATCCACTAAATGACAACTGCTAGATGAGCACAAAATTTCTCAAGAACAAACAACAATGCTCTAGCAGTATACAGCAGGCAAGCTTGTTAAAATACAGGCAATCAGCACAGTCTCTTATCCAAAAAAGCGTTTTATTAAACAGTAGGAAAGTGCTTTTACAAACATGCAGTTTGCTTCACCAGACCAACATTTCATAAAAAAGAATACAATTTATATGCTCTCATGTAGTAACAAAGTTTAAACTAACCTATCACATTCAGTTATATAAATGTATATGGGTCTGAACTCGCTATTCACCGTTATACCGAATGACACAGGAATACTGATGGTTAAAAATTTCTTGATGTGCAAGAGTTCTTACAGTGAAAAACACATAGATTTAATATGTTTTTATTAGAGCTCATATTAGAGAATAATGTATTCTTATTTGATGGCAGATATTACATGCAGACCTCTGGCGTAGCTATGGGCACACCTTGTGCCAATAGCTACACCAACATGGTCATGGCACAATGGGAGATAGAGGTTCTACTCAAACATGAATTTGCAAGCAGCTATTTATGTTTTTTGACATTTTGTGGATGATCTGTTCTTCCTTTGGGGGTGGCAATGAGTTCCAACTTTTAGAATACATAGAGTTTCGAATTGGAAGCAGTTGCTTTCTTAAGTTTACAGGGAAATCTGCACCCAATGAGACTGAATTTTTAGATATCAAGATTACTAAGAACAATGAAGGACAGTTTCACACAGGTAGATATAGAAAGGAATGTCAACGTGTAACATATGTGCACAGAACTAGCATGCATCCTCAACATGTGTTTAGAAATATTTTAAAAGGGCAAGCTTTGAGATGTTCTAGGTTGAGTGATAGGCAAGTTGATTTTGAACATAAATCATCCCATTTAAGTAATGACTTTATGAAAAGGGGATATAAGAAGAGAAACATTGAGGATGTGTGCAATCAGGCTAGACAATCATGGGAAGGAGAAGCAGTTCCCTATTTTTCAGAATATAAGTATTTTAGATCTAAACTGAAGAAGAAATTAGCTAATGTAGCATTAACTTCCACTTTTACGAGTGATCATATGAAAGTGAGGCGAATCTTGGAGAGGATTTGGCACATACTCCAGGTTGATAGCCAGGTAGCTAGTCTAGTAGGGTCTAGACCAAAAGTAGTATATAGAAATACAAGAAATTTGAAACAATGGTTGTGATATCCCAAGAGAATGGATAGCTACGTAGATATGTCTGTAGGTAATGGAACAAAGAAATGTGGTAGATGTGCATATTGTGGTTACATTAATGAGGGGGTACAGTTTAGGCATCCAGATACAGGGAAGTGCTTTGAAATTAAGGTAGGTGCAAACTGTAGCAGTATGAATTTAGTATATCTTGCACAATGCATATGCTGCTGTTCATTCTATGTAGGGAAAACAAATAAGCGCCTTAGGGAGCACATAAGAGATCACATCTACTCTACAAAGAAAGGACATAAATATAGTGCACTAGCGAAGCACACCTTGGAATGTGGAGTACAACATCAGTTTAGGTTTAACATTTTAAAAGTTATGGAGGATGATTTAAGGATGGGCAACATATCAAGTAAGACAGAGGAAAAGGAGTTGAAGTGGATTGTGAACTTGAAAGCTCATTTAGGGAAGGGAGTGAATGAACAAATTGTAATTACCCCTGTACTTGGAAATAGAAAATTATATAAGAAATAGTAGTGTAGGATATATATATATATATATATATATTGTGCTTTTTTTTTATCCTTGTGATTTCCTGTAAATTAGATCAGGCAGGTTGATGTTAAAAATAGTGTTAATTTATTTAGTTATATGTGTTTTAGCTTTTTAAGAAACTTTTAATGAAGGTGTATTATGGAATGACATTATTTATATAAGTGAATGTGACCGGTTAGTTTAAACTTTGCTACTACATGAGAGCATATAAATTGTATTGTTCTTTCTGAAATGTTGGTCTGATGAAGCAAACTACATGTTTGTGAAAGCGTTTACCTACTGTTTAATAATACGCATTTTTTGGATAAGAGACTGTGCTGATTGCCTGCATTTTAACAAGCTTGCCTGCCGTATACTGCTAGAACATTGTTGTTTGTTCTTGTGATATATTTAAAAGTGATAAATCACAATTACAGGTAGGATATTGCTCAAAATCTGTGCATGACCCACATATGGGTACCTTCAGACTGAAGAAAAAAACACACTGTTAACAAGCACCAACACTTCACTTAGCTCGATGAAGAAATAAATGTAAAAAGCTGTTCTTATTCACTTTAATACCAAAACAATTTTTTTTTTTTTGCTGGGCTGACTGTTTTTGTTCTTACTCTACATCTGAAGAAGTTTGGATATTTCCCAAACAAATTTTATTTTGTTTTGGTATTAAAGTGAATAAGAACAGCTTTTTACATTTATTTCTTCATTGAGCTTAGTGAAGTGTTGGTTCTTGTTCACAGTGTGTTCTTTTCTTCAGTTTTTCATTTGTCAGTACCTTCAGACTGCATATAATGTGAAAACCGATATAATAGCACAGATTGTATTTTGTTCTGGCAGCCTGATATCAAGAGCTGAGTTGGCCTAGTGGACTGATGCACTATGGTGTAGTTGACAAGGTCCTGGGTTCAATACTTGGCATGGGTGAAACTTTTAGAGCTTAGTTTGCCTAGTTGGCTAATGCACTATGTACTATACTGTTAATGTACTGTGAGCAATTTGTTTACTGTCTTCAGAATCCAGAGCATGAGCCAACCTGCCCATCCACAGACATAGATATTGATGATCATGGCCACTGCCATCATATTTTGACTTCAAGGATGGAAGAGGACAATAAGATGAAGACCGGCCTGGTCCCTTTGGGATGATTATATCAGCTGAGCAATAATGATGACCTCCACTAACTCAACCTGATTACCTGAGGGAGCAAGTCTGTCATGCTATCAGTAATTTGTTCCAGAGGCAGATGCAGAACATGATGGACAGCTTCTTCCAGGACATGGCATGGGCCATGAATGATTCCTTCTGGAAGATCATCCGAGAGAAAGAGAGCTCATACATAACTTTTGACCTGACAGAGGTGATGCCTTCAGACCATAAGTATTGTCTGTGTGTTCCATTCAAATCATGTGCCAGCATGGTTTCTCCACACTTTATTGGTGTTTGAATTTCTGTGGACATATTTGTGCAACTTTACCTTTCTTATGGTCATGCTTTCACTATGCCCTTTGTGCTGCACAATTCACCCTTATGTGTCCATGTCAGTTGTCTGGTTGTCCTTCATGGCAGTAACATAGAACCCATCCTGTCAGACATACATTACAGTCATTAATGAAGAGAGTGT
Source organism: Protopterus annectens (assembly GCF_019279795.1). Lineage (NCBI taxonomy): Eukaryota > Metazoa > Chordata > Ceratodontiformes > Protopteridae > Protopterus > Protopterus annectens. The sequence goes on along the minus strand of NC_056732.1, from coordinate 1,883,757,789 downwards.
TACTGACAGGCAACTCAATTTGCCTTAGCTGCTGCATGTGGCATGCCTTACCTGCTTAATGCATCCCCTTTTTTTTGCTTTTATGTGCTTGTAGAGTCTTGTCTGTCACATGTAGGACCACTGTAGATTGCACTCTGCCTTTGACCTCAGTGCTGTCATATTGATAGAGTGTGCACATGAAAACATGCTCTACTGATGGAATACACCATGCATGGTCTTTTATAACTGTGTACATTATTGACATTCCTCATATTTCCCATTTTAATTCAGTTCTCCTGGGATGGCATCTGCACATGGGTAACATCGCTGCCTAGCTTATATACACTGAGCATGTTTGTGCACTATTTGCCACAATCGATGGTAAAAAAAAACAGGTTACAGTATGTACCCCAGTCATATGTGTCATCTGTATGTGCGACTAATGTGCATTATGCCTCTGTGTCCCATCTATTTATCATACCATATCTGTGTTCTGCACATAAACCTGCCCATGTGCACCTATGGGTGCATTCAGTCACATTGAATTGTGGCATTGTACAGGTGTATGTTTTATTCAGAAAGCTGTGTTTGTGATGCCACTATGTACTCATATGTCATGGTAGGTGTACTGTGTCACAGTCGTACACATCTTTTTTTCATTATCATTTTTTTTCTGGTGTACTGCAAATTTGTTGAGCATGTTGCTCATGTGTTACCCTGAGTGTACATTTTGAGTGAATATTGCACCTGTTTACTTTTATAACCACTACATAGTCTACATAGCATACCCATGTTGTTCACATAGCAATGAAGGTGTGCATCCCCTACATGGGCCTCTTTTACTTTTTGTGCTGTACACATGTATTATTCCAGATAGTGATGAACTACTGGAGTGTACACCACACCAACAAACTTTCCCGTCATTCCCATTTACCTGTTATACTTGTATGCATGTGCCACATAATTGTAAGAGGGTATCATGGCACTATGTATACGTATACATCATCGTATCTTCTCCATTATGATATAATACTCAAATTCTACATAAGTGGTTTTATCACTTTAAGAAAGAGGTCATAGTTTGTAGCTAGATCATAGTTTAGGCCATAATGGAGAAGATACGATGTTGCTACCTTATGATGTTTTGGTCTCCTTCTTTGATGTTATACGTCTTGAACTTTTGGAATTAGGATGTTTTCAGTTTGTGACGTTCTGGTCTCGATGTTCCTGGATTCGATTATATGATTCTTCGACTTTTTCAAGTAGAAGTGTATGGATATGTCATAGTAGTCATTTAGTTTTGAGTACCTACGCTGAATGCAAAGATTTTTTTGTACATGACTGTCTTATGAGTGTCAGTTGCACAGACGTATTTTACTTCCTGCATGCATGTTGCATACATCTCAGACCTCTTCATCTTTCTGCTTACATCTCGATGCTGCTTGTCTGCTGCACTTGCTCTTTGTATTAGTTTAGGACGGTACACCTGCACATGTGACATTTTGATTCAGACATGACTATCCTGTGTATGCACTGTATAACTTTTTCATAATGGTTGTGCAATATTACTCGAATCATGAGGTGACCATGATCCTTTCTTCTGATAGATTTTGACTATTTTATATACATATGCATGTCCTATGTGTAGGATATGCAAATGCTCATGTATACCTTTGTGTACAGTTGCATCATTGGCCTGTGAAGATACTGTGTTACAGCACTTCACTATCCAGATAGGGGTATCACTTATTTACAAACACAAATACACTATGTTGGGACATGTGAGGCTTCCAGCTTTGAGTTGTCTGCACTGGAGTCACATGAGTTTGTGTGATGTAATTATCACTATGTTACTGAACATCATTGATGCTGCCCATCTGTTGTGCTTCATTGCTGTGGCGCACTGCATCCACATCACCATGAACATCATGCTCAGTAACATCCCTGTATGCAATTGCTTGATGTATGATTATAATACATTTTGGATGCTTCTGTTGTGCACAATGTACACGTGACACATATCCTCATTGAATACCATCATTGTTGTCACTGGCATGTGATATTTCCTGGATCAGCACTTTTACAGATTTACTGGTCATGTCTGCATTTGTTATGATTAATTATCCATTTCATAGCCATTTGTCCTATAAACTGCAGAACTGCTGTTTGGCTTTGTGGATGGATATTTACCTCTTGAATGCAGCCCGTGTCATCTGCTTGTCTGACCCAACCTGTGCATTTATGATTCAAATTTGCCCTGCTGCTAAGTGGTTTGCATTTGCCCTGCCAACTGTCTACTGAATGACCACATGTGCAGGTTGTAGTGTACTGCAATGGCCATTTTCCCAGTTAGTGCTCCCTGTCATATACCTAATATCAGTCCTAATCCTCTTTGTATGATTGTCATGCAGCCAGCAACATCACAACACTGCTTTGGGCAGTGACCGAGGCTCGGTTTCCATCCCTACCATGTTTGCTCACTTTCCTTGATCCATGTTGTATAGTCCATCTGTGTGTTGTCTATATATGTTAACTTGCCATTTTGTATGTTACTTACCTTAGTATGTCCTGTGGTGTGGTATTTCTTTGTGTTCTTAATCCCCTTTTTCTCTCATTCTGTTTGTCAAGAGTTGACCAATCCTTTTCTCCAAAATTGTAGAAAAAAGGGACTATTCCCACTAAATAATTGCCTATGCCCCTCTGACTTTCCCTCTGACCTTCCTATTCACTCTTCCCTCATATGTGTGCCCCTGTTCTGTACCATCACCCACCGTATGCTTTTTTTAATCAACCTATTTCCTGGAGTGTGTGCATTATGTATGTTCCCCAGGTGTCCCACACCTTTCTTTTCTTAGCTACAGTCAGCCCTGGCAATGTGGCCATGTATCCCACTTGACCTAAAATAAAAAAAACAAATTATAGAGGTTTTGTAGATTCTGACAAATTCTGCACATAATACATATTTCCTTTTTTCTTTGTATTTTACAACAGAATTTACAATATATAGTGGATATATGTAGTATAAAGGAGATATCAGCATTCTCCAAAAGAATATAGTGGTGGAAAGATCCTTTCCAGTATCACCCAACAGAAAGGTGGTGAAAAATGAAAGTAGTACTCTCAAAACTGCTTTTTTTCTGAAGACACGTTAAAGACAGATCAGCCCTGCTTGGATAATGTGTTAAAGCTTGTAAAAACATGCACTTATTTCAATTGTTCAGAGAGGGGTTGTTATTCAATATTTGTTTGCAGTCAGGGGCAGTGCCACTGGTGGGGATGCATCACCACTGAGAGTGAAGTCTAGAACGCTGCCTTACCAAAAAAGTTTTGCCTGTTTCCAAAGACTTAGTAAGCTACATTTCAGTTGCATCCAATGTAAGAGTACAAATCTGTTCCAAAAATCTTAAAAATAATTGCAGCAAACTGTGGATGAAAAGAAAAATCAAGTTAATTAAAAACAAATTGTGGTTTGATCTATCATTTTCTACACTGCAGTTATTTTTCCTTATTATAAAAACACATCTAATTATTGCCTAGGTATGCATACCACCTTCCAACAAATTATATTCCTTGCTTAAACTACTATAAACTGATAAAACAAAAAAGAATAAACATTGCTGGGTATGTTAACCTATCAATAAATGCAAAGCCAGAAAGAGACTCTTAACATTCTGGAGACACTTCTGTGGTGCTTTCGTGTACCTCCCTCAGATCTGACTGCTAGGGGCTGGGCCTACAGTCATGTGTTGATTCCTATAGCTGATAGTTCCAGTGTTAGATATGTAAAATGATTTAGATGTTTGCCAAAAAAGCAATTACTAGAAAATGGAAATCAACATCTAACCCAAGTATACTGAAAGTAGTGAATATAGTAACAGAGATAAAACAACTGGAACTGAGAACTTTAGAAAAATGTAGGAGCAAACTACATAGGAAAAAATGGGAATTCTGGGAACAATTCATACAAGGGAGAAATGAGGCCTAAAAGACAACAGGACTTAAATGAGCTATGTAATGTTTGAGTGAGAAATATTGGGTAGATTCTAAGTGATGTATAATGTTTGCAACTGGGAGTGTGTCGGTATGGTTTGTGATGTAAAATGTTTGTGACTAGGATTGTGTTGGTGTGGTTTGTTTTCATTTATATAAAAGTATGATTGACTGTAGTAAGTGATGGCTTAAATAAGATGTTTCTTGTTTAAAAAGATCAGGAATTGAATAATTTATGTAATATTGCTTAGTTTATATTAAATATTACAATATATGTGAAGTATAATGTTTATGTTATTGTAGCCTGATTACTTTTATATGAATGCAAATTTGCTTATGTCACAAGTGATAATTCAATAAAGGTGTTTGAAAAAAAAATAAAATGGGTTAGATGTTGCTAAAGGTCTGTGGTTAATTTAGTGTCTTGTGGGCAACATGGAGTTTGATTGGTAGTTATTTAGACAAATAAGAGATACTCCTGTCTAGCCTGTTGGGGTTATATCATTAATCTTTTTTCTTACTTCTTTTTTATAAAAGTTAATCCAGATTTCTGAGCCATTATGAATGTCTTAATGTATGTTGATGCAGTGATGTGCTATCCTGGTAATTAACTTATTGATAGCCTTTTCTACATAAAAGACCGGACAAAGCTTGCATTATGCTCTGTATACAACTGTGTCAGAGTTGCAGTTACTGTAGGCTGTACTCCAAAATTTCTTCTGTTTTTTGGTAAAAAGAAAATAGCCTGGTTGCTCATGAATCTATAATAGTTAAAGAAAGGTTGGCCATATTGATAAGTACCTTTATTAAGTTGTAAGTTCTCTGCGGACAGTCTTTTTTCTACATGGCACTGATGGTAAAAGCTGGTTTGGGGGCAGGATCTTATTCTTTGTCTTGTTCATGCTAATAATGCATAAGTTGTTCTCGATTGCTCCCTTGATGTCATTAATGTCCAATGAATAGGTGAGGATAATGCTAGTCCTCCATCTATCATTGTCCCTCTGTCTGTTGAGGTTATGGAGATATCTGTCAGGCTGGTCTAAGAAATGTTCCAGGCTGTGGTCATTGTTTTCTTTACCAATAATGATGGGGCCAATTATTTGTTGGATTAAATGGTTCCAGTATCATTCATCCAGAAAATCTTTTTGTAGTTCAATGTTTTTTTTTTGTGAATGATTCTTTTCCTCAGTAAATCCTGCTATCCTCAGTCCTTGTAATGTAATTATATTAATTTTTGCTTTCTGCAGATGCATGCTGCTGTAGTGTAGTAGCAAGCTGACCCAGGTGGGTTTTCAAAACAAATCTTTGATAAGTAATCCTGTCTCCAGATTTTACTAATCTGGATTTCCAAAAAATGAACTGTATGTAGGATGTGGGTGGTGATAAAGCAGAGGAAACTTGTGAAATTGTTGATTCATTCCAGAAAAAGCTCAAGAAAATCCAGCCTCCCATTCCAAATAATAAAGATATCATCGATAAAGCAGAGGAAAGCAGAGGTAACAGGCCATGTATGGGTAAAAGGGAAAGGTCTACACATATTTTTCTTCCCATTTTGCCAGTGCAGTATTAGTCAAGCTGACAGCCATGGTTGCTCACATTGCAAGGTGGCTTGTGGTTTGTTGTGGTCACCAATGGAAATCAGCTTATAGTGCTAAAATCATGAATATGCTCAACACCCCTACATATTACAAAAAAGGACAAAGAAGTGGGCATTATGGTCACTGATGCATCAGCTTACAGTGCTAAATTCCTGGATATGCTCAACACTCTTACAAATTGGGAAAGCATGGACCTGGGCAAGATCAGACATTCCTACGAAGAGATCCTAACTGAAATTACAAACTTCAGTGAGGAAGAACTCATAAGCAATGATATACATGAATGTTTGACAGTCACCAACCAAGACTCCCAAACTTTTATGGCATTCTCAAGCACCTCAAGAATTTACTTGACCCTCCTTACAGACTGGTTATAACCACCAAACCTATCCTGGTATATTTGTAGGAGCAGATCAAGCCCCTAGCTGAAACCAATAAATTGTTCATACTGCATTCCATGGACTTCCTGAGAAAGATCAAGAAAATCCAAAGTGGACTATGACACCGTCCTGGTCACAATTGATGTCCAAGCATTGTACACAGTCCTCCCACATTATTACTGCTGACAAACAGTAACCCAAACTTACAACAAGGAGTGGAAAGCTCTGCCCAAGAAAATTAAATCCATAGGATTGTTGCTAAAACTTTTGATTAACAATAACTATTTTCAGTTAGAAGGTAAATATTTTAAATAAACTTCAGGGATTGCAATGGGAGTAGCCATGGCTCCCAGCTTGGCTAACACTGCACTGGGAATACAGGAAGGGGGTTGACCTTTAGGACTTGATTTGGAAGGCGCTATTTGTTTTGTTATGTAGGAAGTGTTAATGATATTTATTTATGACTGACAGCCCATTCCTGCATATTGGTAAACAACTACAGACAATTTTGTGTACGTCTTGTACACATGTCCTGTGAGTGGGAACAGATTTTCATGTGAGCATTGCTTATTTGGCATGCAGTTTATAGTCCTGCATACCATTGTGCTGACATAATTAAATGCTGCATTACACTGAGGTAATATTCCTGTGCTACTATGCATTAGCATAGTACCTAGTTTCTTGCAATATTTGCACTGATCTTGGAGCACTGCTGCAAATCTTTTGGACTCTTGTCCTGTATATATGATATACCTTAAATGATATAAAACAACAGAAACAATACTAAAATTTTGTAACAGTGATATATTTAGGAAAAAAGTGAAAATATTTTGTATTCATTGAGAGTATGATCTGTCCTGCAAAATGACATACTTTACTAAGAAATAACCCACTTACAGACTATGAAAATATGGTAACCTTAATGAGCAAATGATTCATTTATTTATTTTTTTTTATTGCTACATGAAATATATGGTTAAATATTCAGAATGGATATCCCATCTGCTATTGGTAACATTGCTTATATAACCTTGTCAAATCCTGTTTATGCATTTTAAATGCAGAAATGGTGTTTCTTCATCTGCAGTAGCATTGACATTGTTAAACCTCAACAAAAGTGCATATATCACAAATCCAGTCTGCATTAATTCAATATAGTGTTACAAAAAGAGCTAATGCCCAGCCATACATACTTCATTTATTGTATATAGACCATGGAAACATAATACTTAT
>NC_056732.1:1883685997-1883750109 GCF_019279795.1 Protopterus annectens | reverse complement strand
TTGTGTCAGCCTACATGGATCCTCCTTCATTGTTCTGCTGTGTGTGCTACAGAAATGCATATATGATCACCACTGGCCACAGGAAAGTAGCCCTTGTAGTTGACAGCAATTTCTGTATGTCTGTGCCAGATAAGAGGTTTGGCACGTCTGCTGCATGGTATAACTGCTGTTACACTCACTACAAAATGGGTAAAATGCATAGTTACATTACATACGATGGAAAGGGTACATTCATGAGGCATGACTATGCCATTTTCCACTGTTTATGGCAACATTGCCAAAATACCACATATCCTAGGTCATTCTGTATGTTGCAAGCTTTTATTACTATTTTATTTATCCTTTACTAATTTATCCTTTTGTTGACTGAGTTAGTCGCACAAGGCTACTGGCTTCTTTTCATGGGAGATATGAGGTGGTATTTCTACTATTTGGGGAAATTTGACCAGGGAATTGGGGAACTTCCCCTACTCATATGTGTACAGGGATTCTACTGAATGGGACACTTCTGGTTTCCAGTCCAAGCACAAAGGCAGCTTGGAGAAACTGGGAGAAAGAATGAAGTGTGATAGCAGTACAGTTAATGCTGAGGAAATGGAAGTAGTCAGAGGTGGAATAAAAAAGAAAGCAGTCAAGCCTTCACAGGAGATGATAAGGTTGGAATAAAGAGAATCAGAGACAAAGGAGCGGAGAGCAAATACAGGAGAGAAAGAGATAGCACAAGGGGAGATACGCGTGAAGGTGTCTGAATCTTCACAGGATGCAGAAGTGCTTTTTCAACAGAAGCTGTTTGAGGAAGATGCTGAGTCACAGCAGGGATGTATTGTTACAACCCTTCAGTTGGGAGGGTTATGGGATGTTCATTTGAAGGAGATGATTATTCAGAGTGAACCAGAGAGTGAGGTAGTGGCATCATGTAGTGAAATTATGGAAAAAATATAAGTAAGGAAGAAATCTTAGTGCAGATGATAAAAGAAGGAGAGAGAGAAAAGTGGAAAAAGTGAAGGAGGTGAAGAAGAAATCCATGATAAGGTTAAACATTAAGGAAGGAAATGGACTTGAAAGGTATGAAGGTTGACACACTGTGACTACACCATTTCACCATTTCACACTCCACGAAACTGAGGTGGAATCCTTCAAAACCCCCGGGCCTGTGGAAAATACGGCCCAGACCGCAGAATCCTTTATAAACGCATTCTATGAACACCTTCAGGAATGCATGGATCATGCAATCCCAAATAAAACCAAGACCCAATCCTCCAAAGGCAGAAGTCCTGTCTGGTGGACCCCAGCCATAAACAAACTATACAATAGAAGGAGGAAGCTACTACATGATAGAGCAAAATCCCAAAAAGGGAAGGCATCTCTGATCAGTATTAGCAAAAAACTACGGGCACTCATAAATCGTCTAAGGCCAGCTTCGAGAGATAAATTGCACAGGACACTAAGGATAATCACAAGGCTTTCTTTAGTTATGTTAGGAACCTGGGTGGGAATTCCCAGATATGCTCAGAACTAGTCCAAAATGACAAAAAATACACCGAACTCACAGACATTGCCAACATCCTAGCTGACAGGTTCAGCACAAACTCCCCCCCCTCCCCACCAAAAGGGCAAATATCTATCCCAGCAGAGTGCTGCCCCCCTGACATCTCAGATGCTTAGGTAAGAGCCGCCCTCTCCAAAGCAAAAAACACAGCATCAATGAGACCAGATAGTGTCCCGGGCTGCGTCCTACATGAACTCCAAGAAGAGCGAAACCCAAACATAAAACTACTGTTCAGTCTCAGCCTTACTACACGAAATGCACCCAAAGAGTGGCATATAGCAACAGTGGTCCCTCCCAACAAAGGTGGTGCCTCAACGGATCCTGGAAACTATCGCCCCATAAGCCTGACTAGCTTGGTCTGCAAACCTATGGAAAGGATCATCATGGACCTCATAAATAAAGATATTGGGGACCTACAGACACTGGATCCTATCCAGTTCAGCTTTGTTAAGGGCAGATCCTGCCTCTTAAACCTGGTCAATTTCTTTGAAACAGTCACCAAGGCCATTGATGAGGGGAAGGTGGTCCACACAGCCTACCTGGACCTCGCAAAAGCCTTCGATACAATACCCCACTTGGGCATTATAGATAAGCTCACCAGCTTAAATATAAACCCCTATGTCACTAGATGGGTTGCAAACTGGCTCAAGGACAGAACCCACATGGTTAGAATTGCTGGAGCCATGTCAGACTCCAAACCAGTTACAAGTGGCATCCCACAAGGCTCAGTCCTGGGACCTCTCTTGTTCGGTATATATTTCTCAGAGGTACAGGCCAACATGGAAGGACTGTGGCTGACCAAGTTCTTCTTCAGTATTACACCAGTATATCAAAGTATTTTTTTTTATTGCTACTTTTTTGTCAGTGAGATGTTTGACTTTACAGTATAAGTGAATGCTTGCATAGGGCATATGACCTACTGGATGAGGCATGTGTCCTTGGCCTCATTATTACGTTTGCAGTTCAAATAACTAAAAATTGCCTTCAAATGAGATATAAAACTGAGGTCCCAACTGCTTGAGTTGGTGGTAGCTCAGGCGGCTGTAAAACATCCCTCAGCACCTATTGAAAAAAATAGGGGGTCTTTATGAAATATCACAGCTTATATACATTATTTACATAATATATATTACTTACAATTATTTACCCTTTTATATAATATAAAATAATCATATGGTAAAGCTTTCCTCCCCACCCTTTTTTTCTAGAGCCAAAAACGTATCTTCTTCAAAATCTCTGATAATGTCCATTTTCCATTAAACTTTACTTCATTAAGTGTCTCAGTCCATAATGTCCATAGAATGAAGAAAAAGAAGTTATGTTCTTACCATAATGCTTAATCTGTGTTGTCGATCTTCATTCATTCATAATGAATGTGACTTGGTTCCAACCCTCAGAATGAGCTTGGCCATTATACAGCTTGAGCCAGCCAAAAAACTCTTGAGCTAAGACTCTACCCACAATTCCCATCTCTCTATTACCTCAGATCAAGTTTGCAGCCAAAGTATAGCAGGATAATAGAAGCCATGTCTAAGATGAAATCTAAAAGCTCCCAGAACAAGACACAGATGGAACGTTATGGTAAGAATGTAACTTCTTTATCTGATGTTGTCAAGCTTCATTCATTCTTGACGAATGAGACAGACTCTCCAGCTACTTTAGGTCCTGGGTGGCACTAATGGAGGATATTACTAAGCACCATAAAACTGAAAGATGCTCTTCCCCTGGAGGCCATATCCAATTTTTAATGACTGATAAAGGTATGGGGAGTAGCCCATGCTGCAGCTTCACATATTTCTTCCATGGAGGCCTTGTAATGGAAAACAGCTAGAGTGGATACAGAGCTGGTGGAATGCGCTTTAACAGGTGCAGGCAGCTTGTGGTTATTATGAAAGACATGCATCTGGAGCATTTCTCCCCGGGCCTCCACTGAAAACAGGCTCTGTGGAACCTAGTCGGACATTCCCAGTCAACAAATGTTAAATAAATAAAAAATAAATAAAAAATAAATAAATTATTGTAAATGAAAGTAACACAGTCCCTAAGCCATTTTGATAAGGTAACTTTCGAGACAGGTTTACCCAAAGATGAACCTAAAAAGGACACAAATAATTGATCTGATTTTCTAGACTGTTTGGTTCTGTCAATACAGAAAAGTAACTGTCCGTGAATATCTAGTAAATGCAAGCAATATTCACCTTTATTTGAAAAATTTGGAAATAAGATGGGCAGATCAATAGTCTGATTAATATTAGATTCTGAGACCACCTTAGGTATAAAAGAAGGACTGGGTCTCAACAAAACCCTATCCATATGAAAAATCATATATGGATGTTTCACACATAATGCCTGCAGTTCAGAAACTGTTCTGGCGGAAGTGATGGCCACCAGAAAAAGAGTTTTCAATGACAGGAACTTGAGATCACAAGTAGCTGCTGGCTCAGAAGGCCGGAGAAATAAAGATTGTAGTACTAGGGTTAAATCCCATAGAGCTATAGGGTTCTTAAATGGGGGCTTTAGACATAAAGTGCCTTTAAGAAAAATTTTGCTAATTGGACTTTGATGGTGGAAGCAGAAGCTCTTTGATCAAAAAGTGAAGCCAGAAATTCCAAGACCTTGTCAACAGGGGCTGAAAAGGGATCTAAATTATTTGTACGGGCCCAAATTGAGAATCTCTTCCATTTGCTAATATAGAGTTTCCTGGTGGATGGTTTATGAGAAGCCAGAAAGATTTATTTGTACTGAGGAAAGTAATTTGTTCTGCCTGGATACCAAGCTGTCAGCCTGAGATTGTGAAGTTTGGGATGCACCAATCCCTGTGGGTGTCTGAGTGAATTGCAATTGTCCCCAAAGGAAAGACAGACTGAAAGGCTTGCAACACTAGAAGCACTGCCCTCAATTCCAGGATACTAATGTGCAAGCTGGCCTCTTGCAGGGACCAAGTGTCTTGAACCCCTGATAATGCCCCCCCACCCAATCTGGGAAGCGTCCATGCTCACTATGGTGGCGGGCGGAGAGGGAGTGAAGGTGTAGCCCTACAGATTTTCTTCTGGCTTCATCCACCAGAATAGATCCTTCTTGCAGCGATTTGTTATCAGAATCGGACACAACATTGGGTGTTTCACTATTGACCATTGCACAGCTAAGAGTCACTGAAGAAGTCTCATATGAAATCTTGCCAGAGGCAAAAAGGTTATGGTCGCTACCATAGAGCCTAGAACCTGGAGGATGAGAAGAGCAGGAACTTTCTCTTTGGATATGATGAACTCTACCTGCATCCTTATTTTTTGTAGTCTGTGTAGAGGGAGAGAAGCTACACAAGAAATTGTATTGAGTTGTGCTCCTATAAATTCTAGGTCTTGTGTTGGAGTCAACTGGGCTTTCTCTCTGTTGATCGTAATGCCCAATGACTGGAAAAGATGCAATATGAAGTCTGTGGCTTGAAGCAGTAGATGCCTGGTGGGGGCAGTGAGGAGCCAGTCTTCTAGGTATGGAAACACTTGGAATCCACGTAGCCTCTAGTATGCTGTTACCACTGCCACACATTTGGTGAACACCCTGGGGGCTGTGGTGAGACCAAAAGGCAGTACTCTGAACTGGAAATGACTGGCTCCCAGCCAGAAGTGGAGGAACCTTCTAGAGCACTTGTCCATCTTTATGTGGTAATATGCATCCTAAAGGTCTATAGAGCACATCCAGTTGCTTTCCTCTAGAAAGGGAAGAATAGACTGAACTGTGACATTCCAGAATTTTGTTTGATGAACGAACTTGTTCAGAAAGCTGAGATCTAAAATTGGTCTCCAGTTACCTGTCTTTTTTGGCACTAAAAAGAATCTTGAATAAAATCCAGATCCTCTTTGGTCTAGTGGGACTTCTTGGATGACTCTTTTTTCCAGCAGCTTTTGAATTTCTATGTCTGCTTTGTCTGTCTGATTGCTTGAAACATCAGGGACTCTTCTTGGGGACTTTGGAAAGACAGTAAAGGGAATTTAGTAACCTCTGGTGATAATTCTCTGCACCCAAGTTTCCAAAGTTATTAATAACCAGGCTGTCTAATGCAGTGAAAATCTTCCCCTGACTGCTTCCAGAGGTAAGCAATCGGGCCTCCATTCAGGACCGCTGGTAGGGCTGTCCAGAGAAGGAGTCTCTGGAGCCCTGATTCTGTAGACCACCTTTGCCACAGGGAGGGTGTCTTCTATTACAACTCTCCCCTCTGCCCCAGGGTAGTATTTGCTATCTATGTCCTGAAAAGGCCCTTAGGACATTTTGAACCACATTTTCCCACTCCTCTGATTCCTAGAGTAGGATTATTGAGGAACAGAAAAATTAATGCCTACAGCAAAAAGAGTTTTTTTTGCGCCTGGCTAGTTGTCTCTGACTTTGGAGCCAAACAAGGAAGATCCATCTATAGGAGCATTGATTAAGGAAGACTTGAAAGGTTCCACAAAGTCACACAAATGCATCTAGGTGTGGCGCCTTATGGCAATGACTGAACCTGCTACCCTGGTCATTCCCTCAGTTGCATAAGTGATGAGTTACATGGACGAGTTCAACATAGACTCCAGGGTGGCAAGCTGAGAGGCAACCTTATCCCATATCTTGTCAGACACAGCTCCAGTAATGGTATCTGACAGCTCCTTTATCAGATCCCTTTGGAGTCTAGTGAAGTGTGCCACAAAATTCAAGGACCTAAGAGTGAAGGTCAGTGATGCATAAACCCACTTCCTAAATCTGTCCACCATCTGAGACTCTCTGTTAGGAGGGTGGACAGTGGAACTTTCCTCAGCAAGTTCCTTTTTGATTTCCAGGATGTCTCCAAATGAGACATCTTCAGGGGGTGATTGCAGGAACCCTCCCCTTCATCATAGTCTGCGTCTTCTGTGACAGATTCTTTCAGAGAATCTAAATGCTTCCACTTGCAAGTCTTCTTATGGGGTGGTTCCTCAGTGGGAATTTCTGAGGAAGACTCCAAAGAAGAGGAACCCTAAACAGGGGTATCGTGCAGTTTCGGTGCCCACTGTCCCAATGTGAGAGATAGTGGCAATGTTGGTCCAGAAGATACAAATATGTGACACTCTGACATAGATGAGGCCAGCTGAGAGCCTGCCAAGGCTAAAGCTCTCTCCATGATCTGGAAGGCAGACTCACCCAAAGAGGGATGGGAGCAAGGAACTGCGAAAGACAACCTCGGAACTGGGGTCACGCCTCACTCCAAGGACTGCCCTCCAAAGCAGGAGCAGGGGAAGAGTCTGAAACTGTCAGGATTCTGAGATCCAAGGATGACTCTGAGAAAAACAACAGGGACCATACCAGACCCCTCAGTCCCGACAGCCAACCTATGGCCCCAAGAGTCTATCGGACATCAGAGCCAATCCAGGCACCAAAGAAGGAGCTTCTGTCAGCACCTTAACAGCTGGAAACAGGATAATAAAAGTGATGGGCTCTAAGCCTAGTAAGGAGGTCAGATGATGAAAATCAGGAGGAGTCCTAGGAGAGAAGACCTCAACTCCAGATGGGAGGGTGGCCTGAGTGGGTTCAGGAAGACCCCTGGCCACCAAAAGCTGATCCCCTAATCTCACCGCATCTACCTCAGAAAGACTTCTGGTTGATTGGACTGACATTCCTGAGGGAGACTCTGGCCTATCCAAGAATGGACTGGGGAGTTAACCCAAAAAGGGGTCTATAGAAGGGGAGTACCTTGTTCTGGGAGGTAAAAAAAAGTTTTATGCTTAGGCACCATATACTGCAAAGCAGATGGAGAAGTCAGAACCGGGTGGGAAGTCAAAGATGCAGGTGCTGATGAAACTGTCAGTGCAGAGGCTGTCAAGGTCAGTGCTGATGAAACTGTCAGTGTTGAAATTGGTGATAATGATGGGGCCATAACTGTCAGTGCTGAAGCATGTTTGACAATCAGTTTAAGAATCTTCCTCTTCAGTTGTATGGAAGGTGATGGAAGTGAAGACTTATGCCTTTTTGAGTCTGGTGCTGATGGAGAGCTCAGCCCCGAATGACTTTCCTTTTTATGTTCAGTTTTGGTGAAGGAGGACTCTGTCTTAAACAAGGCTTCATCAAAACAGGATTTTAATAATCCTTTCAGAATCAACTTATTTCAGTGTTCTGCCAATGTTCTAGAGCTAAAGACTTGGCAGATCTTACAATTCGTTTCCAAATGATGTACACCCAAGCAATATACACATGAAAGATGCCCGTTTGAATTGGGCATCTTTCTTCCACAATCCTGGCACTGTTTGAAGCCCGATGTGCCTTTCAGCTTTTCCACCATTTAAAAGGAAAGCTCACATGCCACAAACACACTGAAAGGACAGAGAAGAAAGCTACCAACAATGGTAGGGAGAAATACAAAAAATTGTAAAGGAGGGATATCAGCAATGGTAAACAGAAGGAGATTACTTAAAAGGTAAAAGGGGTAGAGACTGATTTACACGCACTCAGTATAACACAAGAGAAAAACAAATAAACTACTTAAAAGTATAGAAACCAAGTTTTAAAGAAAGAATATATAATTGAAGCACTTAGCTAGAGAATATCGGCTGACGTGTCTTGTTATCAGACTGGCAAACTTGATCTGAGGTAATAGAGAGAGGGGCATTGTGGGTAGAGTATTAGCTCTAGAGTTTTTTGCTGGCGTGAGCTGTAAAACAGCTGAGTCAGTTCTGAGGGTCAGAACAAAGTCCCATTCATCAAGAATGAATGAAGACTGATAACATCAGATTATTTTTTATACATTTTTTCAACCTCTTTTCATTTTTTGTTACCATAATACTCATATTCAAACATATTCATATTTAAATTTTCAACCTTTTTGAAACCTTTCAGCATACATAACTTCTTTATTCTAGAATATTTCAGCAACAAATGTTCTGTTTCAAGCTCCCTAGAGTAATTACACACTCTTTCTTGTTTTTTTTTTTTTTGTAAGGTATGTTAGCTTTAGTAGGCAATTTACCTATTGTCAATCTCCACAAAAAAATCTTTACATTCATATATTTTTTGCACCATGTAAATCTTATTTTGATAGCATTTCTTTTCTCCATTTCTAAATGTGTCTGTGGAAAAACATAATAATGTTCTTTCATAATAGTCAAATAGCACCGTCTCCTATTCTTTTCAGCATTATTTATATTCAATTTCCACAAAATAATTTTATTTTGCTACTCTTTTATATCTTCCTTCACATATTTTTTCATCTGTTTCCTAACACCATCTTTTCCCAAAAAAACATTATATTTAACATTCAAAATATAGTCTATTAAATTTCTATTCTTTTTTTTTTCAGACCTACTAAAGCTCTGTATAGATTCAAGGATGCTGCATGAAAAATGTAGTTATTTAATCATAATATCACATCTTCTTTCTTCACATACAAAATCCCTCGTCTAACTGGATTTAACCTGGATACCCATATGAACAAAAATACAATAAACTTAATCTCTTTTTTCATATTTAGACAGAATAATATAAATACTTGTTAAATAGGCTAGCTTGCCTAAAAGAATAAAATTTAATATACTTTTTATATGACAATGTATATGTTTTCCAAAACATACATGCTTCTCTTAATTCCTGAAAGATTTTCTCCCCCGTTTCGTCTTATGCTGACTTGATCCAAATAATATTCCTAATATATCTATAACCTCACTGTTAAACTGTATCTTTTCTATATTTCCAATAAATCCAAAACCTTTACTTTCCTTATTTATACATAAACCAAGCATCTTTAAGTATTTATTTAACTTTCTAAATCTATCGTCCATCCATTCTTTATTTTTAGTCATTAAAACTGTATCATCTGCATATGTACATATATTATTGGCATTCATATTTCCTCTGTTGTCTTATAACCTGCCATATTTAACACTTGATTCAGTTTATTAACCAGCACATTCATAACTAAAGCAAATAAAATGCTACTTGCCGGACATCCCTGCCTTATTCCACACTCTATTTTGATTTCTTCCGTTAACCATCCATTTAAAATTATTCTTACATTATTTTTCTCATATACAACCTAATTATTTTTATTATCCTTTCATTTACATTATAAGCCCCTAATATATCCCATAGACATTCATATTGTATTCTATCAAATGCTTTACTCAAATCTCCTACCATGATATTGCTTTCTACCTTTTTATTTATAATAGCATTTATTTCTTCTTTTATTATCCATAATAAATCCCAACTTCCTATCCCTTTCTATCAAAAATTGTATATTCAAACAATTTATCTACTTTGCTTGTTAATCTTTTAGTTATTATTCACATAAATATGTTATAATCTGTGTTATTCAACCCTATTCGTCTCCAATTTCTTAAATCATCTTTTTCTCTTTTTTCCCATATAAATTTCTTAATTCCAGTACACATCTCTTTATCTGCCACACATATCTATAACCATTGATTTAATACCATCACAAAATTTACTTCCACATTGTTATACATATGATATTCAGTACTGTCCATTCCTGTAGCTTTTTCCAAATTAAGGTATTTTAATATTCCAGCGAAGAGAACAGACCCCCAAAGAATTAACAGTGCAGAAGAGTAAAAAATCCAGCAAAGAATGTGTATGTACCTGCACCAAAACATGGCACTTTCTCAAGTCCAACAAGGTACTGTGTTTTGATACAGGTATATACACATGTTTTACTGGATCTTTTAATATTCTGTTTAACCCTTCCACATTTATATCTCTCTTCAAGCTCTCCTTATCTTCTTTACTTAGTTTTTAACTGTCCATTATTATCTCACTTTTAACTCTTTCTTTACAAAAGTATGCTCTATATACTTCCTGATCACCTGAAGTATTCCATTTTGTGTAGCCATTCTTTCTCCTTCGTTATTTTAATTCCCTTATTATTCTCTTTTTTCTTTAAATAATTAATTCAAATATGGCACCACCATTGTTTATATAACAGTTTCCTAATTTTCTTCTGATTTATATCATATATGTTCTTCTCTTTCTCATTAAAAACTGTTGTGTCTCTTAATATTTCTCTAAACATTTCCTGTCTCAACTGCCTATATTTTAATTTCTCTATCCTTCCCTTGTTAGCCTGACACTCCAGAAAGCACTTTTTATACTTTTTCTTAAAATTTTTCCACCAACTCGTCCAGTTTTCATAGAACATTCTCCTATATGATCTTTCCATAATTTATTAATCTCTTTCCTGTCTTTATGTAAACCTTTTTCATTGAGCCTCTTAACACTTTTACCTATTTGTATGTATCCTTCTTTCTCCTATACTTCAGTCCATATGGCTACATGATTGGAAAAGTCTATTCTTTTATCCCTTCCTGCATAAATGTTAAACTATTAGACACTTAAAAATAATCAATTCCTGTTTTTATCTCATTTCTTCTGTAAGTCCAGTGATTGTTATCCCATATATATAATTTTTCACTTTTCCTTATCTCATATACAATCCTAATATCACTACTTTTTTCTTTCTTATTCTTAGAGTACAATTAAAATTCCCTACTAATATATCATTAACAGCTACATTACTTAGAATTTTTGAAATATTATCTCTTTCCTTCTTTTTAACATATGCATATATAGCAATAATTCTGTAAACATCTGTTTTCCATCTTAAATCTTTCACCATTATTCTTTCCAATTCTACTGTTGTAAAATCTAATATTTTGATATTTCCTGACATAACACACCTATTCCTGAGCAAGTATATTTTCCCAAATTCCATATATTTCCACCCCATAACCCTCTAATTTGTAACCTTTCTTCTTCTTCTTCTTCTTCTGTTAAAATTCTCTTCTAATATCAAGTGAAGCACACCATATACCCAACATTTTTATATTGTTTATGCTATTAACATTTAGTGGTAAGATTTTTAGCCTTCTTTTAAAATAAAATTAGCATTATCCTATTCTTCATCTATCATATACTTTTTTAATTTTCTTTCACAACTACGCTTTTAAACTTCCTTTTCCTCTCTTTCACTCTTTTTTCTATAGACATTTTCTTTCCCCTCACTACCTGCCAACTTACATATTCTTCTTCAGTCTTATCAAGCACCCCTTCTTTTTCATTTTTTATCTATTATTATGTCTTTATTGCTTTCTTGTATAGTAATCTGTTCTTGTTCTTTTTCTATATTCCTGCCTTTATCATGTATAGAATCCGGTGTATGTTCTTGTTCTAGAACTTCTACATATTCTTCACAATCCAGTCATGTATGACCAGTTTGTCCACATTTTTTTTTTTTACATTTTGTATCACATTTTTAGCTTCAAGCCCTAGTTTACTGGAAATAAAATATTGTCATTTGTCACAATAACAAATCAGATGATTATGTTTTCCACAAAAAAAACATGTTTTGGCTGCCCTCTTGTATTTAATAAAGCATCTGTTACCATCCAGATTTATCACACTTGGAATGTGTACATTTCCCTTTTCCATTTTCAAAATAACCCCACAATCCCTGCCCTCAATCAATAAACCACAATCATCATATATTTTTGTTGTGCCCATAACTTCTTTAGATATACTCTTTAAGTAGTCCTTTAATTTCTCTTTTTCAACTTCTGTTCTGAATTGTGCCAAAATTCTTTTTTAGTTTCTCTATGAAACACTTGCACCACATTAGAGTTCCAAGGATTACAGTTATTTTTTAATTCATACTGTTCTAAAAAGTTCTCCATATACTGTCACACTTCAAACAATATACCACAGTACATTTCTTTATTAATGTGAATGAAAGCTCTTACCCAATGGTTCATAGGTTCATAGGCTCATACTAGGCTATCTGCCCTAGGGCATTTATAAGCCTAGCCAGAGTGTGTTTGTCTTTCGCCACCCATTTTAAATTAATTTTGCTATGCCCTTTTTCGAGGTTAGTATACTGTGCCACTGTCTAACAGTGGCACAGAAGTGATACCCGGGGTAAACCTACGATCTCCCATCCACTCATCAAGATTCCTCTTGAAGAGAGTCAATGAGGGACTCTGCCTAACCTGGACTGGGATTTTATTCCAGAGTGAAGGGAGCCTCTGGGTTATGAATCTGTCCTTCCAGCATGTCCTATTTATTTCAGTGCTGAGGTTCAAGTCTCTCGAGCACGTAGCTCGATGGGATTCGGATTTTCTGAGGTGCAGCATGTCCATTAATTCCGGGTTGGACATGGCTTTATACGCCAGGCACAGATCGCCTCTGAGCAGGTGGTATGCCACTGAGCTGGAGTTTCTTTAACCAGGCAGCATATGGCATCTGTTTGAGCCCTTTGATCCTCTTGGTGAGGTACTTTTGGGGTCTTTCCAGTTGCTGCAGGTGTCTGGTAAAGTACATCCCAAAAGGGGCATTATACGCAATTATGGGCCAAGAAAACTAAACTCACTACAATTCCAGTCTCACATAGACCTAGCACGACAGCAAACCAAACACATAAACACACAAAAACATACTCGGAGGCTCTAAATAAAAATCTGCCTAAGCAGCAGAGACCTCCAAAGCAGACACCCAAGCAACTGCTACCCCAAAACAAAACACGTGCAACACACAGCTCACAAAGCCAGTGTGCCAAACAGTCACAGCCCTTAAGGCTAAACAACACACCTGATACACTTGTAATAGGTGACTCTATAGTCAGGCACACTGACGTCCCGCTCATCAGGATGAACAAGGAGAAGGTCATGGTGAGCTGCCTGTCGGGCGCTAGGATCCGCCACATAACGCAAGCACTCAGGTCACTCCAAGGCAAGTACAAATATGACTCAGTCATTGTCCATGCTGGTGTGAATGACCTGAGACGTACTTCCCTGGACTACATGAAAAGAGACATAGAGGAGCTCTCTGAGCATGTAGCCCAGGCCAGTATGACCCTGACCTTGAGTAGCATCTTACCCTCACCAAGAATGATGCCACAATATGAAGATAAGATGATCAAGTTCAACAATTGGCTTAAGTATTGGTGTCATTCAAAGGGGATCCAATGCCTGTCAGCCTGGGATGACATGCTCGACAAGCCACGATGCTTCGCTAGGGACGGCTTGCACCTGTCACCCCTGGGCTTTCAGATATTGGCAAAGGCTCTTGCTATCCCCATGGTGCCTTTTTTAGGTAAGGCTCAAAAGACAAACCCACCTCCATAGGTATCACAAGGGATAAGAAACTAAGAGTAATGCTACTCAACGCCAGAAGTCTAAACCTCAAGATGCACGCACTCAAAACTCTCCTTAGCATGGAGAACATTGATATCTGTGCAGTAACAGAAACCTGGTTCAAGACTCCCGAGATCACCCCAGCACTACCAGGTTATACCTCATACCATGCTTTTCGGCCCCAAAACTTGGACCGAACCACAAAAGGAGGGGGAGTATCAATATTCATCAAAGATACCCACACCTCCAGGTTGGTGGCACAGCACGAAGCATCAGAGACTATCCATGTGCAACTAACAGTGGGTAAAACTGCCTTCCAGTTTATAGCCTGCTACAGACCACCCTCCCAAACCCAGGAACCCCACTCGGCCTTCCTGAGAACACTGGAAAATATGAAGGTCTCTCCAAACACCATTATATTGGGTGACTTCAACTACCCAAACATAGACTGGGAGCATTACTCAAGCTCCAACACCCTAGCCCAAAGGTTCCTAGAATTTATAAACTCACATGCTATGGAACAACTTGTTACCACTCCTGCAAGAGGGGAAAACATACTGGAAACATACTGGACCTGATCATCACCAACATGGGGACTCTATGCTCCAGACCAGAAGTGTATCCCTCACTGGTAAGATCAGACCATAAACTAATCTCACTGGATATTCACATGCCGACCCCACCCCCTGCCCAGAAAACCACAGTGAAAAACTTCTCAAAAGCAAATTTCACACTCCTCAAACCAAGGTGGAATCCTTCAAAGCCCCCGGGCCTGTGGAAAATACGGCCCAGACCACAGAATCCTTTATAAACGCATTCTATGAACACCTTCAAGAATGCATGGATCAGGGGCGTGGCCAAGGATGAACACAGGATAGCAGCAGATTTCTTCAGCTCCACCAATTTCATTACATTGACAGGAATTAATTACTTAAAAAATTAATTCTTGAAGTAATTTTCTTTCTAAATATGTTTGTTTTATATAGTTCTTGAACTATATCTAAAAAAGAAAGGAAATCTTAATAATATTCCTGTCAGAAATTACTTTGGAAATTTTCCTGTCAGTTTATCAGTCTGAAATGAGTTCCAGTAAGACAAATTCTCAAGACTCCAGCATCAAGAAAGAACTTCAGTCTCTGATAATTATAGTCCAGCAACTTACTGCTAAGATGGATAAAATGGATACTAAAATAGACACTTTCATAGAAAAACTACAAAACAAATAGACTTGTTACAAATGGACCTGCAACAACAGAAGATCCAGATGACAGGCATAGAAGAAGCTGTGAATGACATGGAAAATAAAATACAAGAAGAGCGAATCAACATTGAGTTTCTGCTGAAACAAAATACACATTTACAAACAAAGCTGGATGACCTGGAAAATAGATCTAGGCGCAATAACATTAGGATTTTTGGACTGCCAGAAAATATTGAAGGTAACAATATTACTTCTTTTTAACAACATGGCTCCCTAAAACTTTAGATTTACCAGAAGCATTCTCTTTTGGTATCAAAAGAGCACATAGATCTATAGCTAATACTAACTCTAACAAAAACTATCCTAGATCAGTTATAGTTAGATTTCTATCATCTTTTGATAAAGAGATGGTTCTTAAATCTGCTTGGGCTAAAGCTCCTGTTAAGTTTAATGAGACAACTGTGCGTTTTGACAATGACTATTCTTCCATGGTAATTGCTAAAAGAAAAGTTTTTCTGCCACTAATAAGGGAGCTTAAAAAGCACAGTTTAAAACATACCTTCTGTTTCCTGCCAAGCTTAAAATCTTCCTTCCTGATGGTCCTAAGGTCTTCAATGATTTAGACTCTGCTTTACTGTTTGTCAAAGAAAAAAGGATTTTGGATAAAATAGAAGAAATGGAATGGGCTAGTTCTTCATTAAAGAGATTGGCAACTGAAGCTTCCTGGAAGACTTCAGAGGAGAAGAAGAAGAGACTAAAAAACAAATGATTTGTTATATGTTTTTTTCTCTCTCATCATTTTAGTTCATTATTAATCTTTTTGAATATAGTTCCTGCATTTCCAGAAAGCCACAAATATTTTGGAAAAGATTTAATCAAAGTTATTCTCTATGTGCAAAGAAATGTTTTGTTTCATAACCAGTCAAAATGCCTGAGGATTTAATGGCAGGCTGTGACTCGATTTGTTTCTCTTTCTGGAAGAAGTAAGGTTAGTAATTTGAACATTTTTTTATCTTTACCTTTTTTTTTCCTTCTTTTATTATTTTCTTTGTTTAAACAATGACATTCTATTTAGATTATGTAGTGGGTAAAGGGTGGGGGAGGGCAGGAGAGAACAGTAATGAAAATATCATTAATAGAATAATAACATATTTATTTCTTGTAAAAGTTTATAAGTTCTTCAAATGCTATTTCTAATTATACTTTCTTGATTATACTGCTTATGCTTGTTTGTAAATAATCTGTCATGCTTTAACTAATAATAATCAGAACTAAATAAGAGTAAATAATATGTTTTATTTTTAACTCTATTAATATAAACAGTAAGTAACATTCCATTGTATATACTTCTTACAGCTTTCTCTTACATTTTTTATTTCTGCCTCACTCCCTTTTATTTTCTACTCTCTTTTCTTTTCTTTATTAATATATAGAAATGCTTTTGACTGTGTGGGCACAGTGAATAATAGGATTTGTATGAAAATTGAGTTGGGAGAAGAATGCTGAGTTTTATTGCTTGTTGGTAATTTTGAGTTTAATTTCACTTGCATAGAGGCTGTGATGATCTGTGGAATACATTGTGGAGGTTCTGTCATGTTTAGATGCATTTACACTGCTAAATGAATGTTTGTCACTAGTTTTTAATAAGTTTCCCGCCAAAATGTTAAGAGAGACAATCTGGGATGTGGGCTGTCTCATGCACAGTGTCTTTGAGTTACCTCAGAATCTTCAAATCACAGAATTCTCACAGAGAAACTGAAAGCAGTTAGTATAAACATTGACAAGGTTATCACACTGACACACCACAGATTCAGGAAAAATACTCTGTTCATAAAATATGTCAGTTATAATGAGTTTAAATGATGTAGTTTCTTGTAGTAAGCAAATGTCTTATTTTAGAAGGCATAAAAATGAAACATTTATTTAAATGTTTTTGAAAATCTACTTAACAGCAGCATAATAATCTGTGTTAAAAATTTGTGTTCCAAACATATACTTTACTATAACTCATTTAATTCATCTGATTGACAAGCATAAATAATCTTATAACTCTATTCTGGAAGAAATGTCATGTGATATATTTTAAAGCAGTAGGTTAGCATGATTGTAAAATCTGGTTACCAATATGTGTTTGCTATGCATTATTTTGTATAAAGCAGACAGATTTATTCTAGGGACAGCAAGTAGGATAGTGATCTACAAAGACACAACTCAGTGAGATCAGCTATATATATATATATATATATATATATATGTGTGTGTGTGTGTGTGTGTGTGTGTGTGTGTGTATGTGTGTGTGTGTGTGAGTGTGATGGCTTTTTTTCTGAGAATCTGCATAACTATCCAATATGATTTATAATAATTTCTATGAATACAATATTTTACTCTATTGACAAAATGAATGTTTGCCACAAGTTTTAATAAGTTTCCGCCAAAATGTTAAGGGAGACAATCTGGGATGTGGGCTGTCTCATGCACAGTGTCCATGAGTTTCCTCAGAAGCTTCACTCACAGAATTTTCACAGAGAAACTGAAAGCAGTTAGTATAAACATTGACAAGGTTATCACACTGACACACCACAGATTCAGGAAAAATACTCTATTCATAAAATATGTCAGTTATGATGAGTTTAAATGATGTAGTTTCTTGTAGCAAGTAAATATCTTATTTTAGAAGGCATAGAAAATGAAACATTTATTTAAATGTTTTTGAAAATCTACTTAACAGTAGCATAATAATCTGTGTTAAAAACTTGTGTCCCAAACATATACTTTACTATAACTCATTTAATTCATTTGATTGACAAGCATAAATAATCTTATAACTCTATTCTGGAAGAAATGTCATGTGATATATTTTAAAGCAGTAGGTTAGCATGATTGTAAAATCTGGTTACTAATATGTGTTTGCTGTGCATTATTTTGTATAAAGCAGACAGATTTATTCTAGGGACAGCAAGTAGGATAGTGCTCTACAAAGACACAACTCAGTGAGATCAGATATATATATATATATATATATATATATATATATATATATATATATATATATATATGTGTATGTGTGTGTGTGTGTGTGTATGTATGTATATATGTGTATGTGTATATGTATGTGTGTATGTGTGTGTGTGTGTGTGTGTGTGTGTGTGTGTGTATATGTATGTGTGTGTGTCTGTGTTTGTGTGTGATGGCTTTTTTTTTTAGGTAATAACGCAGGTGTTTCTGAGAATCTGCATAACTATGCAATATGATTTATAATAATTTTTATGAATACAATATTTTACTCTATTGACAATAATGAGTTTAAGTAAATGCTCATATACAAACAATTCAAGATTTTTTGGAAGCTGTTGATAGAATTCACATGACAGAAAATAGATGCATCTTAATGCATGTAATGTCTGAATCATATTAGCCAAAGTTTTTGATTTAAATGAATGTTAGAACATAATTTTCTCTCCTCTTGATTTCTAACATTAAGATTATTTGAATGCTATTAGAATACAAGTGTTATATATTACATAGATCTATATAATAGTATGAACAGTTTAAAAAAAAAAAAAAAAAAAAGTTTATTTTAGTTTATATGATGCTGTTTTACCAAATGTGTAGTTTTGTCTTGATAGATAATTGAATTGAAAACTGTTAACCTCAGTTAAATATAACTAGTATTAAATTGATAAGGTGGTAGCTGAGGTACTGCTGCTTAGGGTAGGGGTTAACTTGAGTAGTAAATACTACTCTAAGTTGGAGTTTTCAACTCCAGGCGGGATGCAAGGTTTAATCCTTACATTATTTTCACTTGTTCATTGTTATATGTATATAGTTTTGACATCCACAATATATTTTGTACACTCATTGTCACTACAAACAAAATTGAATCCTATACAAAATCCCATAAGAGATTTAATAAATACAGCTATATTTAAAGGTACATCTAAAAGAGGAGATGTAACATTATTTATCTTGTTATTTGTTATTTTGATCATAAGATTCTTGAGTTTTAAAAATGCCAAATGACATCTTTAAAAGGAATTTCTTTAAACATTAATGGATTGAATAATCCATGTAAAAGGGCAAGCCTAATAAGATACATTAATCTACACAAGGCCAATCTAGTCTTCCTGCAAGAAACCCATCTCTTGAAAAAGATATTGATAAACTAGCCACTAATAAGTATACAGTATTGGTTAGTTCAGAGCACACTCAGAAAAAGAGGAGTGGCTATTTTATGGAATAAAAGTATGCCCATTCCTAAAACCATTAAGTCTTATCAGGATGACAAAGGAATGTTTTGTATGGTTACAATACAAATTAATGGGAAGACTTACACTTTAATTAATGTATATTGGATACCTGGAATTGGTATTAATACAGTGAAACATCATATTGATGAGATCATATCATTCTCTATGGGGGATATTATTTTAGCTGGTGATTTTAATTGTATACTACATGAAAGTGATACTACCACTATAAAGAAAAGAAGAATTACATCTAATGCAAAACATTTAAATGATTTTGCTAATTCTTATCATTTGAATGATATTAATAATCAGATAGAGTCAAAATCATTACCATACACCTTTTTTTCTAACAGATACAAAACTTATTCAAAAATAGATAGGGTCTTTATTTCTAACCAGATGGTAACAGATTTAATTAATTCCAAAATCATTTCATGTCCTATATCTGATTATAACTCAATTGTTTTTGAATTCATGATAAAAATACTCATAATGTTCAGATCAAAAGGATACCAGCATACTTAACTCAGCTAAAAGACTATAAAGAATATATACTTTCAGAAGTACAACATTTTCTAGACATAAATAATACTCCTGAAGTCTCCATTGTCTATGTTTGGGATGCCTTAAAATCATATCTATATGGACAAAGTATCAGATGGTATAATAATAAAAGGAAATCTTGGGATAAGGAATTGTTAGATATTCAAAGTAAACTAGACTCTTATAAACATAATAATAAAGAAAATATTATGGACAAGAAAGTTATTGAAGAAATAAACAAACTAAATGAGAAATACAAAGAAATTTTAACTCATAAAGTTAAAATAACTTTAGAGAAATACAAGTTTTGTCTTATTCAATAAGCCCCAAATACTTACATAGACTTAAAAATAAAACAAAAGATTGAATAAACAAAACCATATCAAAGAAATCTTTTCTCTAAGGAAAAGAAGAATGTTTCTAGTATACCAGAAATACTGGATGAATTTAGAAATCACTTTCACAAGATTAACCATAACAACATTAACATGGAACCTAAAGATAAAATAAAGGAGTTTATAACCACAAACATGAATAAAAAGCTTAATAAACAACAGATTAAACTATTGGACAAGAGTATTTCATATACAGAAGTTATTACACAAATAAATAAGCTTAAATCAAACAAAGCACCGGGTAATGATGGTATTATACCAGAGATATATAAAATCCTTTCTAAAACTACATATTCATTAACACATAAGGTTTTTATTCTGGCCCAAACTGAGTTAATAACCCCCCCCATCTTGGCAATATACATTTATTTCACCAATTTTAAAACCTAATAAAGATCCAACTAGATGTTCTTCATATTGACCCATCTCATTACTTAATGTTGATTATAAAATGTTTATGAGTATTTTTGCTGATAGATTGAAGACAATTATCCCGGCATTATAGACATAGATCAGACGGCTTCATTTTAAATAGAAATACTTTTGATAATATAAGAAGAACTTTAACATTAATTGATTTTGCAAATAGGAAAAGAAAGATTTAACACTTATTAGTCTTGATATAGGTTCAGCATTTGATTCAGTAAGTTGGGACTATCTGTTTACCTTACTGAAATGCACAAATTTCTCTGATGCATTTGTAAATTTAATTGAGCATTTATACAAAGGAACGCTGGCTTATATTAAGGTAGGAACATATGTTTCACAAAAATACCCATTCTTAAAGGTACAAAGCAAGGATGTCCACTTTCTCCACTATTATTCACTTTAGTAATGGAGCCTTGGGCTAATTTGATTAGAAACAGTACTGGCATAGAGGGTTTTGAAATAGAAGAAAATACAACATCAAAAATTCAACTTTTTGCAGATGATGTTCTAATTACATCAGCAGGATCTAATTCTTCTATGCAGTCTTTATTTGATAAAATGATGAATTTTAAAAGTATTTCTGGTTTAATATTCAATGAAGAAAAACTAAAATACTACCTATATATACACGAAAAAATACTCTCATTAGTGATTTTACTAAATATGTACCCAACTCAGGTCAGATAACTTATTTAGGTATAATACTATCTAAAGATATTAAATCTATTATATATAATAACTATAATACCTGTTTTCTTAATATACAAAATCTTTTTAATACCTGGAATAGTATGTTTTTACTATGGAGGAGAGACTTACAATTATTAAAATGATAATATTCCCCAAGATTTTATACTTAATACAATGAATAATACTTTCACCTACAATAATAACTATCAAGAAACTGAATACACTAATGTTAAATTTCTTATGGGCACCTAATAGACCTAGGATTGCATTAAAGAAACATACTAATAGCTGGTCTCAAGGTGGTATTTCTTTTCCAGACTTTAATTTATATATTATCTCTTCTATTATAAAAGTTATTACTTTATTAATAGATCGGTCATATGTGGCAAAATGGAAAGATTATTGGGAGCTAATTAGTATGCACTTCATGAAAATCTCCTTAACACATAAAAATATGATTATAAATAACTCCATGTTGTGGTTGCTAAAGGAATTTTGTACTTCACCTATTACACCTAAACATATGGTCTGTTACCCATTAAATATTATTATTAGTTATCGTAACTTTATATTCATGCACCCTAAGTATAGGGAATGGAATGTTATTGTATTCCTATAATTTATACTCAGGGTATGCTTATGTCATCTACTTCTGAAGGAGCTCATTTAGCTATAGATAATAATCTAAAGTACTGGTATCAGCTGATATCTGATAATAAAGTTAAAAATCTAGATTTCTTAAAACAAGAATTTGATCTAAGAGAAACTTGCTGGTTAGAGGTTCAGATCTTTAGACAACATCTCATTGATAGAATAGATCTAATGTCTATAACAGTTAAAGAATCTATTCCAAAACTGATTGATTACTTGATAATAAATTTACAGCATAAAGTTTCTGATAAAGGTAAACTTTCATATATACTTAAAATTATCAGACAAGAAACTTTTTACAATGTAGATTCATACTGGAATTATTTCACCTCTATTAATGGGGACCCACCAACTCAACAAGATAAACAATATATATTGGAATCTGCTTATAGAACTACATCTTCCATTGTCTGGAGACTTTATACATGGAAATTTTTACATAGATCTTTTATACACCTTTGATGATGAATAAAATTAATAATAAAGATAATCTATGTAAGAGATGTAATGTAGAAATTAATGCTGACTGGGCTCATATGTTTTATGACTGTATGAAGTTGAAAGAATACTGGAAGTCAATTAATGAATTTTTGCAGGCTCTTTTACAGATAATTTCATTATTTCTAAGTCTCTTATATTATTCAACACACCTGTACCTCAATGTGTTAAAAAGATTAAGCTTCCCTTGTTATGGTCTATCCTAGCAGTGGCTAAGAAAATAATAACTAGAAATTGGATTTCAGATACACCTCCTTCATTCAATGAATTTAAAAATGTTATGAATATAATGTGTCATATGGAAATAAGCACAATTAGAATGAGAACAACTAGAAAAACATCACATTTTATTGTATGGGATAATTTACAAAATTTGTTAAAAAAATTCTAATTTCAATAGCACAGTATTTTAGTTTAATTAATTGATCTGATTGTAGTGGATGTCTTTGTAAATACTTTAGTTGTTTTGTTGAATATTATAATAATACCTATTTTTAATTATTTGTATAAAATTGTTATGATATTTCTCTTATATGTTAAAACAATAAACTTGTTTTGAAAAAAAAAAAAGAATGCATGGATCATACAATCCCAAATAAAACCAAGACCAAATCCTCCAAAGGCAGACGTCCTGTCTGGTGGACCCCAGCCATAAACAAACTATACAATAGAAGGAGGAAGCTACTACATGATAGAGCAAAATCCCAAAAAGGGAAGGCATCTCTGATCAGTATTAGCAAAAAACTATGGGCACTCATAAAATCGTCTAAGGCCAGCTTCGAGAGAAAAATTGCACAGGACACTAAGGATAATCACAAGGCTTTCTTTAGTTATGTTAGGAACCTGAGTGGGAATATACTCAGAATTAGTCCAAAATGGCAAAAAATACACCAAACCCACAGACATTGCCAACATCCTAGCTGACAGGTTCAGTGCAAACTTCTCCCCGCCCTCCCCACCAAAAGGGCAAATATCTATCCCAGCAGAGTGCTGCCCCCCCTGACATCTCAGATGCTCAGTTAAGAGCCGCCCTCTCCAAAGCAAAAAACACAGCATCAGTGGGACCAGACGGTGTCCCGGGCTGCGTCCTACATGAACTCCAAGAAGAGCTAAACCCAAACATAAAACTACTGTTCAATCTCAACCTTACTACAGGATATGTACCCAAAGAGTGGCGTACAGCAACAGTGGTCCCTCTCCACAAAGGTGGTGCCTCAACGGATCCTGGAAACTATCACCTCATAAGCCTGACTAGCTTGGTCTGCAAAGCTATGGAAAGGATCATCATGGACCTCATAAATAAAGATATTGGGGACCTACAGACACTGGATCCTACCCAGTTCGGCTTTGTTAAGGGAAGATCCTGCCTCTTAAACCTGGTTGATTTCTTTGAAACAGTCACCAAGGCCATTGACGAGGGGAAGGTGATCCACACAGCCTACCTGGACCTTGCAAAAGCCTTCGATACAATACCCCACTCGGGCATTATAGATAAGCTCACCAGCTTAAATATAAACCCCTATGTCACTAGATGGGTTGCAAACTGGCTCAAGGACAGAACCCACATGGTTAGAATTGCTGGAGCCATGTCAGACTCCAAACCAGTTACAAGTGGCATCCCACAAGGCTCAGTCCTGGGACCTCTCTTATTCAGTATATATTTCTCGGCGGTACAGGCCAACATGAAAGGACTGTGGCTGACCAAGTTCACAGATGACTGAAAACTGGGCGCCATAATCGACTCTCCAGCCGACACAAGCAGCCTCCAAAAGGGCCTCATAGTAACTGACAACTGGTGCCAGAGCCATGGCCTCAAGCTAAATGCCAAAAAGTGTATAGTCATCCCCTTTGGCAAAAACAAAGTGCCCACAAATTACCACATAGGTGGTAATCCATTAAGTACGGAAGAAGTAATTAGGGACATGGGGACCCAAGTTGATAGCAGTCTCTCATTTAACAACCACGTGGCCAAAGTGGTTAGAAAAGCATTTTATGTAGCCTACCTAATCATGAAGGGATTCACATCTAGATCAGGGGAGGTCATCATGCCTCTTTACTCATCCCTCATCAGGCCCATAATTGAGTACAATGCCCCTTTTGTTGGAGTGAAGAGATTTTTCTGAGTGAGATATGAGATGAGGTGCTTGTGTATACACTTTTCCAG
Source organism: Protopterus annectens (assembly GCF_019279795.1). Lineage (NCBI taxonomy): Eukaryota > Metazoa > Chordata > Ceratodontiformes > Protopteridae > Protopterus > Protopterus annectens. Next base: position 1,883,725,605 of record NC_056732.1, on the reverse strand, counting down.
AATTTTAAACAGAGGGAATAGAATCATGATAGGCCTGAAATTAGAGGGGTCAGTGGAGTTACCCCCTTTATGTAATGGTATAATATAGAACTTTTTCCAGATATTAGGGACAGAATTTTCCTGAACTGACCTATTAATAAGGATGGAGACAGGATAGGTGATAGAAGGGGCAGCTAGTTTGAGGTATAGTGGAGGCAGGTTGTCAGCGGAAGGGGAGCAAGGCTTTATTTTATAGAATAGTGCTCTAATGATGGAGGTGGGGACAGGCTTAATAATGAAAGGACTTTTGTGGGTAGGGGTAGGAGAGTCAAGGCAGGTATCCTTGTTTGGTTTAATTAGGTTTTGTATGGAGTTAATGAAATGTGAGTTCAGAAGAGTGGCGGCTTCGAGTGGAGAGATGTTAGGGGATGGATTAGGAGAAGATTGGTTCCCTGGTTGTAAGAGTTTGTTGATAGTACACCAGAATCATTTGGGGTTAGAGTGGAGGATTCTTTGTGGGTCTAGATAAAATGATTTTTTTGTCATGTGTGACACTTTTTTTGCGGTGTTCCATAGTTTCCTATAGTTTTGGAGACTAGACAGTGTTTTGAATTTATTCCAAAGTTTGCAAGCATTGTCTCTCTTTTGCATCAGGGAGAATGCTTCTTTGCTTAACCATGGAGCATAGTTGGTTTTAACCCTAGTCTTTCTGATCGGGCCAGGGAGTTGAGTGTGTTAAGGTAGATGCTGTTGAATTGAAGGATGAGGGGAAGGTTGAAAAGAAAAGCCCAGTTTATAGAGGAGAGTGTTTGGTTAAATATATCAAGGTTAAAGTTAGATAGATTATGACAGTTCTTATATTTATGAGGTTTAGAAGGTTGAGACAGGTGACGTTGGCTGGAGGTTGGGTGATGGTCATTAAGAATATCAGGGAGTGTGGAAGCATTATGATAGAGGTTGGGGTGGGAGATAAGTATCCAGTTGAGAGTCTTGCTAATTATATATACTGGCTCTAAGATTACACATTAGTAAGGAAAAAGGCAAATTATTTAACCCCATTGTCTGCTGACCTTGAAATAAAAATACTACACCACAAGTTAGCAGTGGAGATGCACTATAAAGAAAACATAACAATTACTTGTACTGCTAAAAAGCGAAGCTCTGTACTTCATCAACAAGAAGTAGCAATCAAAGAAATGCACTTTGGTATAGTGCTACAAAACTGAATTTCGATGAAAGCTGAGTTGGCAAAATTAAAGGAACCCTTCAAAGCCATCTCAAGATCCTGAGGGTGTGTTTTCAAGTGTTGTCTTACATTGTCTCTTCATATGCCACTTCACTGTGGTAATATTCTAAAGAAGCTCAACTCAGAGGCTTAGGAAAGACCAGATGCTGGTGATCTGACATGGTGGAAGTCTGCAGGCCATCTTTCCAGGTGCCTGAGGCTGGACATAGTGCTTGAAGAGAGGCGGCAGCATGACGTTGTCTGGCTGAGTCATATGGTTCAGGAATTGCAATAGCAATGTCTTTCGGCTTCTCCCGTTAGTGGTCACCACAGCATTTCACCAGTCTGCAGATTGATTGGCAGTGAGTTTTTTATGGTGTTGAGTTGCCAGCCTGGTGCGTGCATGTGCACACACACACACACACACACACACACACACACACACACACACACACACACACACACACACACACACACACACACACACACACACACCTACTGCATGTCTTTAAAACTCACTCGACTGCAGGGAGGACCTGCAAACTCTGCACAGAAGGCACTCCAGCCAAGAATCAAACTGAAGAATCTCTTGCTGTGAGGTGACAACACTAACTGAATCTAGCCCCAATGACTGTGTTACTATTAGTTCATGGCTTGGTAATCTACAGTACACAGTGGTCCCTTATGGACATTAAGGACTGGGAAGACAAATGATGTTACATAGTCTCAAGCACTGTCCAGGCACATATGTTAATGCAGATAGAATTGACACTATACACTTGAGTTAACTTAAGTGACTCCTCAACAGCAAAGTGCATAATTGGCCACGATGTTGACAGCAATGTCTCCAGAAAGTGGCTCAGACACACAAAAAAAAGACTAAGGTACAGGGAGTTAGGGAACTGCAGGAGATTCATGTACAGCTGTTCCAGAACCATGTATACTGACATCAACAGGCATTAAGTGCCTAATATATGTATTGTTGTCTATATGAAGTGATGACTTATATTGTCTGTCAATTACAATATGTGTGGGTCACATGGTAGAAAGAACTGCCCTGCTCTATAAGTAACCCTGCAAGATCCTGCTTCTTTAGAGGACTCATTATTCACCTTAGTGTATCAGGTGTGAGGTGATTTTAAGCAGACATTTCACCCATAATGGGTCTGTGTTGTCATACCAGAAATGCATCCATGCAATTGTTGTCTATACACAGCATACATGAAAGTGTCCTGACCAGCTCTCCCAGGCAAAACTGTAGTCAACAGGAGCAGATATGTAGAGACAGCAACCATCCTCCTACAAACAATGTTTAATATATCAATGCTAGACCTATTGTCATTTATGCATCAGCACACAGTAGACATGATATGGATGATATGGGGAGTCAATGTGTTTCTGTACAGCATGCATGACTAGTGGCTTAAATGCATATACCTGTCAATGTATATCACCATTTACCATATAAAGGGATGCAAACATTCATAACATGGTGCAAGCCACAAAACAAGATGACAAATGAATATATGAATGAAAGAATGAGACACACAGTTCAGAAACAGATCTCAAAAGAAGACGGGAAGGGAGCATGCACACACAGGTCTAGATCACTTCATCGAGCAGTCAATTCAACAAATGTCATTTCATTGAAAATGCCATTCATCGAATTCCCCTCATGTCGGAGGCTGTGACCCCACAACCCCTGCTAATTATATATACCATCTCTGAGATTGCACTACAGTGGGGGAAATGGCAAATTTCTTGATCTTCATTGTACTGCGATCTCAGTATGAACAGTTCGATGAATGACATGTTTGATGCAATTGAACTGAAAATGCTGTTCAATTAACTGATTTTTCACTGAACTGATAGGGACCCACACACACTCTGCTGAGGGGAGGCAGATTAAAAGGAAAAGGTCAGTCCTGCTGAGACAGGTATTGAAATGTGCAGAAAGTGTGCCCAGTACCACAATATTTGATAACAATCAATTGAAGTACAGTTTTACAGACATAAGTAGTATGTTGCAGAACAGCAGGCATACAAAGGATGGTCCCCTGACAGGTAACACCATGTGAAGGACTCTGGTGGTAGATATATGGGCACTTGTAAAGCTGAGCGACATAAAATATAGCTATATTTACTGATGCTAAGAATACAGAATGATGTCCTGTTAGTCACACCAGTATGGCAGACAAAGAAGACAATACTACACTAGTAGAGATATGTGCAAATGACAGCCAGAATGTGTATACTGTACATGACTGTGCTGTACTGATGCAATATATTCATCACGATGACAGTGTGAGCTAATATAACACTATGTGGAATACATGATTACTAATATAACATTGTACATGTGAGCGTGTGTGTGTGTGTGTGTGTGTGTGTGTGTGTGTGTGTGTGTGTGTGTGTGTGTGTGTGTGTGTGTGCTGATTTTGCCATGTCATGATATTCACAGCATTCTCAGAGCTAGGCCATACAATGCCAAATGTGTATTGTATTGGTACTTAAATTACACAGCTTTGTGCATACTACCATGTTACACACCTGGGTATGCAACACAACGTATATACCAGTGGACCACCATATCATGATAACTGTTACAAATGTCAGGGTACAACCTACAAAAATACTGCTACACAATTTGTTCAGGCTTGCAATAAACTGTTAATACTCAATGGGGAAAATGTCATAAAAAACCTGCAATAGCTCAGACACAAAAATACAGTATTTGTTAGCTAGGGAAGAGTACAGTTGTCTACTCTTATGTGTAAGCAGTTGCTTTTCCTTGTAGTATTTGCCTGTAGTATGCTTCTTCTGTGACCTGTTGTGTGTTACTTACTTGTTTAAGGTGGCTCTGATGGGTTGGGTAACTATGAGCATGCGGTATGTATGATAGATACAGTCCACAAAGCAATCACAACAATGGTATTATTGTTTTTGTTGTTATCATTACTTTCTGATCTGTCAAGATGCAGTTGTGTGTCAAGCTAATCATCAGAATTAGAATGTCTATTCTGTATAGATATTGCAATATTTACATATATATTTAATGTTTGCTACTGTGACCCATGTTGTAAAATGTACCTGTAAACATTTCCTAGCAAGTCTTAGAAGTACTTATGTATATTACATGTAAGTAGTTGTTTCTTACCATAGTATCCTAACTCATCATGTGCATGTGCAATATTGTCACCAAAGCCTGAACTGTTCATATCCTAAGGGTGCCACCAGCAGATCTAGATTTATCTTGTTCAAACCTTTATTTCCATATTACCCATGATCCATACCCATCTGCATGCTTACTTATGTGCCTTAATGTATGCCTATATAACTGCAGACAGAAAAACAATTGTGAAGTCAGAGATATAGTGGCAAGTAAACACTTGAAGAAATTAAACAGAGTGGTAATGACTGTTTTACCTACATATAGTTCTACCTGCCTCACATGACAACATGCACTTTGTATGTTGTGGTGATGCTTGTCTGTGTCGGTTCCAGGTAATTAATGCTGCTGAAATGGTGCTTGTTGTTGCTTGTTGTGCAGAAATGTGCAGTACATGCACATGGTTGTGTACAAGAGAGTACTGTGTTATTTGTTGTTAGTATCACAGTGCAGTAAATGAGTAGGGATATCAGCAATATTCCATAGGTGTCACTTACTACAGGTGCTGAATGGTTCTATTATGCATGCTTTACTTTTGTATATTGACTGTAACCTTTCTCATGCAATAACCCTGAGCACGATGTTGTCATCCTATTGACCTAAGGGTGCTCTAGTACGATACAGTGTTAGCCTCATACGTATACATTACAAGGTCATAATATTGAGCAACACAGGTTTGTAGGCGTAAACTATCATTAACATATTACCCATGGCTCTACTACATATGCAAGTTTCATAGAAGTTATTTGTTTGTGTGTCTATCTTATGTCCTGGTATTCTATGTTGCCTTACTGTGTCATGTGTATGGTGTACTACATGTATCCCATCTTGTATACATGCATATTTGTGTCACCACATAACACCTTTCTCCTTATGCATGCTACTAGTAAGTATTATGTTGTTATGATATTGTCTGGCATCTGTCACAGAGTTAAAGGCATGAGTTGTTAAAAAGCTGCTTCCTGTGGTCCAGGGTTTGATTTCATCAATCTTCAATTGTCTTCCTGTTTGGCTTTGAGCAAGTCACCTAACCAGACAGTGCAGCCAGGCTTTTTTTGCTGATGGACACACAAGAAACCTGGCTACTAATCTGTCAGACTGTTATGACCAGCACACCGACTCAGGTATGATCACATTCATATTTGTCTGCATTACACGTTACGCCAGAAGGAAGAGAAAAAAAGCCACAGTCTTCCCCTCCACAAAGGTGGGCAGTCACCTAAGCTCTCAAACTACAGGCCCATTGTTATCCCTCTCCCCCTATCAAAAATACTCAAAAAATGCCTCCAGTCACAACTCTTACATTATCTCATGCAAAATAAGCTCCTGTCTTTTACTCAGTATGACTTCTGTCCCCACCACAGTACCACTAAAACTTTACTTATGGACAGTCTGTATACATTTTTACATATGTATACCATGTATATTAAACTGTTGAATCCCTTACCACTTGAAATTAGAACTATAACTAGCTTAAACAATTTCAAGCATCACATTAAAGCCCACCTCACCAATTCCTGGAATTGTACATGTACTGGGCATGGGTAACCCAAACCATGGAACTATCTGATTTAAAAATTTTAATTGCATATGTAATGAGCATTGAATTTAAGTCATATGACTACCTTATGTTGTTTTTTTTCCCTTTCTCACTGTTAATATCTATCAGATTTTAAGTCTTCAGTTTGCTATGCTACCTGTATATAAGACTAAGTATCGTAATTTCACTCTTATTGTATACAATGTCACTACCTGCTACTACTGTAAGAACTGTCTTCTAGAAGCATTGTTATATAAGATTATTGGTCTTGTCTCCCACTTGACCAATTTAGTCTGTTTTAGTCTTTTTACCATTATAAATGTCTGTTACTATTTTTTTATTTATTGTATTATACGATTTTCTTTCTACTAACATAATAGTCTACTAACAATAGAGCTTTTCTCCCTGGACCTCCACTGAAAAAGTGTTTTATGCCCAGTTGGACTCTCCCAGTAAATAAATGTACAATAAATAAATATGGAGAAAGGACAGGTAAAGCATACCAATCACATCATCATCTGAAGAATGTTATAGGCTCTACAGCTATTGCATTCCACATGATAAGTCACATATACCCATGAAGAAGAAAGTACTGCAACCAGTGTGCAGCACACTGCCAATGGGAGATATGCAGGTCCCAACAAAAGCTGAATTGGGCCATTTGGTGAAGGTTAAAAATCACAGAAACACTGATAGGATTAATGCAGGATATATAGAAGGACCCAATGACATAAATATGAACAGTGTTCGGTCTCACTGAGGGGTTCTCAGTGGGACTGGGCATGCATCAGGCTCAGTTCTGAACGCACAACTGTTCATGCTGGTGGCAGACTATATTGTCAAACAGGTAGGAAGGGCAGATCAATAAAGTTGCTAATTGCAGACAATGTGACTTTGCAGGGAGACTGCACAAGAACATAATCAAAGGATAGGGGAATGGAATGCAAAACTGAAGACACATTGGATGACCAATGCTAGAAGTCTAAACCTCAAAATCCATTCACTTGAGGCACTCCTTAAAATGGAGAACATCAACATCTGTGCAGTGACAGAGACATGGTTCAAGTTTCCAGAGAGCACCCCTGCATTGCCAGGCTATAATTCATACCACACCGTTTGGCCACCTAACCTGGACCGAAACACTAAAGGTGGAGGTGTGCCCATATTCATTAAGGATATCCACAGCTCCAAGGTAGTTGCTCAGCATAATGCATCTGAGATTATCCAAGTGAAACTAATTCTGGGCAAGACCGGAGTCCAAATTGTAACTTGCTACAGATCCCACACGATGCCCCAGGATTCCCACTCTTCATTTCTTGATACATTGGAAAATATTAGGGTACAACCCAACACCGTAATAATGGGTGATTTCAACTACCCCACCATTAACTGGGAAAACTACTCATGTACCAACTCTTTTGTTCAACGTTTTCTGGAATTCATAAATTGCAACGTCTTGGATCAACATATCCACACCCCCACCAGGGGCAGCAATATCCTACACCTGGTTATTACCAACATGGGCAACTGGTGTTACACACCAGAGGTCAATTCCTCATTGGACAGATCCGACCACAAGCTAATCAGCCTAGACATCCACATCCCCCCCCCAATTAGGGAAACCACCGTAAAAAATTTCTCCAAAGCCAACTTCACGCTTCTTAAGACAGAAGTGGCAAACTTCACAACACCCATGCAGACAGATAATAGAGGTATGACTGCTGAATCCTACACAAATGCACTTTACAATCACTTACATGAGTGCATGGATTGTGCTATCCCTAACAGAACCAAGATGCTATCCTCCAAAAAAAGGAAGCCAATCTGGTGGTGCCCTGCCATAAACAAATTCTACAACAGAAGAAAGAAACTGTTGCAAAAAAGAGTAAAATCCCATGACTGGAAGAACTCCCTGGTCAGCCTCAGTAAGAAGCTGAGATCCCTCATAAAATCCTCCAAAGCTAGTTATGAAAACAAAATTGCCACTGATTCTAAAGATAACCACAAAGCATTCTATAGCTATGTCAAGAATCTCAATAGCAACACTCAAGATCTGTTCTGAGTTACAGCACAATGCACTAAATATACAGAACCAACTGATTTTGCCAACATCCTGGCAGATAGGTTCAGTGCTAAAGGGCCCATCTCTATACCAGAAGAATGCAAAGTTCCTGTAATCACGGCTGCACAGGTATAAAACACTCTCTCCAAAGCCAAGAACACAGCATCCGTGGGACCTGACAACATCCCAGGCTGCATTCTACATGAACTACAGAATGGACTGGCACCCCACCTAAGCACTATGTTCAATCATAGCCTCACCTCAGGCTTTGTGCCCACTGAATGGTGCACAGTGAAGTTTATCCCACTCCACAAAGGGGGAGCCACCACAGACACCAGGAACTACTGCTGCATTAGCCTGACGAGCCTGGTCTGCAAGGCCATGGAATGTATCATCATGGAGCTTATAGACAAAGACATTGGTAAACTCCATACTCTGAGCCATACCCAGTTCGGGTTTGTAAAAGGCAGATCATGTCTCCTAAACCTGATTGACTTCTTTGAAGCAGTCATCAAAGCCGTAGATGAGGGTAAGGTGGTTCACACAGCCTATCTGGATCTCGCCAAGGCTTTTGACAACCATCCCCCGCTCTGGAATTATAGATAAACTCACTAAACTAGGTATGAATCCCTATGTCACAAGATGGGTTGTCAACTGGCTCACTGACAGAACCCACACTGTGAAAGTAGCAGACTCCAAATCCGACTTCAGACCAGTGACAAGTGGAGTACCACAGGGTTCAGTCCTGGGTCATCTCCTGTTTGGTATCTACTTTTCTGAAGTATAGGCTAACACAGAAGGTCTTTGGCTAATGAAGTTCACAGATGACTACAAACTAGGAGCCATAATTGAAACTCCTAACAATGTGGACATCCTGCAAAAGGGCCTCACTGAGACAGATGCCTGGTGTCAAAGCCATAGCCTCAAGCTCAATGCCAAAAAGTGCATTGTCATCCCCTTTGGTAAAAACTCTGTGCCTATGAGCTACCACATAGGTGGTAGTCTACCTAACACCAAAAGTGTGATGAGAGACCTTGGGACACAGGTGGACGGTAGTCACTCCTTTGATAATCACATTGCCACAGTAGTCAGGAAATCCTTCTATGTGGCACACCTCATCACAAAAGGTTTCTCATCCAGGAAAAAGAGGTCATTGCTCCCCTCTACTCTTCACTCATTAGACCCATTATAGAGTACAATGCTCCTTTTGGTATGCACCTCACAAGACATCTACAACAACTGGAAAGGCCACATAAATACCTCACAAAGAGGATTACTGGCCTCAAACAGATGCCCAATGCAGACCGTCTCAAAAAACTCCAGCTTTACTCTGTCGCATATCGCCTACTCAGAGGCGATATCTGCCTAACATACAAAGATATGTCAAACTTAGATCTGTTGGTCATGCTCCACTTAAAGAAATCCCAATCCATATGAGCTACACTAAGGGACCTAAACCTTGTCACCACAATAAACAGAACATGCTGGAGGGATAGATTCCTGTCCCAGAGACTTCCCATACTCTGGAACAAACTACCCATATATATCAAACAAAGCTCCTCATTAGCACTCTTCAGAAAAAATCTTGATGATTGGATGGGAAATAGGAAATTCACCCCGGGGATCACCTCTGTGGCTCTGCTCGACAGGGGCACAGGAAAATAATTTTCTTGGGTGGCGAAAGCCAGGGTACCTCTTTGGCTAGGCTTGTAGCCTAGTACCTACCTATGAACCTATGAACAAGGCAGCTGCCATGGCAGTAAATTGGAGATAATCAGGAGAAGATGAAAATTGGGCTAGAAGGGGATGATAGTGGAAGAGGTTATCATCATGAGGTATCTGTATCTGTGAGGAATGGCTGAAGAGAAGGGAAGTTTAAACGAGGAGGAAAAATCTAGAATCAATGGGGCTTCAGTCAACAGTACAGGATGTAAGGGTTAGTGTGTGATAGAAGGATGCAAAGAAGCTGAAAAGTAAAGTATACAAAACAGTGGTGCAACTAGTACCTCTGTATAGTACAGAAATCTGATCAGTGAAGGCAAAGCAGTTAAGTTAGAAGTGATGAAGATGAAGTGCCTGAGACCAGAAGCATTTCTGGCTCAATCAGTGCCCCATGCTGGTACAATAAACTCGGGCTCCACCCACTCAGCTCTTCAAGTGAAGAATAAAAAAAAAAGTCATTCTTTGTACAGGCAAAATAGCCAGGTACACACACCCTCACTCCTGCCTTAGCTTTTCATTAGAAGAATAATAGAAGAGCAAACTGTTTGCTGCAAATGTATCAAGCAGTTTCTGCAGGTTGCACCCTGCACAGAGTGCAGTAGAAAGTAGGAGCGTGGCACTGAAATGAGAGAGGTGGCAACACCGCTCAGCCTCATGCAGAAAATGGCAACAAGTGAGATAATAATGGTGATACTAAGAATCTTAATGCCCTTAAGTGCCCTGAGAGGTTAGCTGCCCCTTCCCTGTATGAGAAATACTTGGACCACCTTTACACTGACTTGTATTTAGCATTTGGTATCATGTAGGACAGTGTCCCATTTTCCTTCCTGTTCCTAACAATGTCCAGCTTCTTGTTACACGTGCATATCAGTTGTCTTAATACACACAATGTAAATAACACACCTCAAGTAATTCTTACATAAACTGTTGCATCCCCCAGCTATGACACATGCATTCAGTGCATATCAGGGATAACAGCATTATTGCCACTGTCAGAGCAAACACTAATGGATGGGTTGCCACAGAGGCACCTAGGTTTTTACTATGGCACCCTTCTACATGGAGGAGGTGACCATTGATATTGTGTTTAGTTGGAAGGTCCTTGAGGGTTTGATGTAATACGGTTCCACTGACTTCCAGCATTTCTCTGTAAACATCACAATGTACTCAGATATGCTAGATCACTGGAGCTATGCATGCATACAATCCAAGTGCACAGGACAAAGTGACTATGGTCAGACAGCTTTATACACAATTACATATCAAAGCAGTTCCCATTTCTCACAGAAACCTCTTCACATTTCACTTCCTCAGTTTCCACACATATGGAGGAGCAGACTCACATACGTATAGTGTACATTTTAATAATTAATTAAATGTATTTATTTGAATTTTTATCCAGGATGGAGTGCTTGAGACACAGGACCATTTCTAGGCTCATTCTAGGGTACAAACATAACAAAAACGTGTAAGTTAGTGTGATAGTTTTTTAGTTAGTTAGTTAGTTAGTTGGTTGTTTAGTTAGTTACAGCAAACTACTTACACTAGATAGACCAAATCAGTAGATGCTGTTAGTTACAACATGTTGTTTGCAGTTGTTTATCAACACTTTACAGTTAGGTACAAAACACATAATGACACAGGTTCAAAGTTAGATTATGCACAGTAAGCATGTAAAAATCTCCAATTATACAGTCAGGTAGTTAGAAACAAGAAAGGTGCTCTTATAACCACAAATATCTGAAGAATCGGGATTAATCGCTGTCTGTAGTAGTTTTTTTTTTTTTTTTGGCAAGAAGGGTGAAGCATGGAAATAAGGAAAGACAGAGAGGGGTTTATACTATGAGGGGATGGAGAGGGAAAGGGCAAAATGAAGATGGGGAGGCAGAAGGGAAGCAGAAGTGGAGGCTTGAAGTGGGGATAAGAAGAAACCATGTCAAAAATAAAAGGAACAAGGTCAAGGTAGTACCAATGAGACCACAAGGTGAGGATAAATGTGTGAATTAAGCAATACTGGGATTAAGAAGGAATTTGTGGGATGCTTGTATGAATAGCATTTTTTAAGGCTGGAATGGAACTTTGAGTTGGGATTACTTTGTAATTGCAATAATCTCTGAGATATTTGTAGCAAAAAAAAGAGAGATACTGTTACCACATATACAATAATACACTGCCTATGTTCAGCTCCCTTCCATGCTATCATTGTATGGGCATTGCATATAACAGTGCATATGGTTATATGTATTTGAACTCTATATCTATATATCTATATCTCACTATCACTATATATATATATATGCAGTTAGATATAGATATGGTCACTGACACTTTACTAATTATTTTGTTGACATAGTGCAGTTTTGTGCCTTAGACTGAATGGGTGTTTGATTGAGTGGACATGTGATTATTTGCATGTTGTGTACAAAAGAAATGCATATGGGAAGGTAAGTTTATAGTGTTTGGGTTTACACTGTGGGTAGCCACTGTGTGTGTGTGTGTGTGTGTGTGTGTGTGTGTGTGCGTGCGTGCGTGCGTGCGTGTGTGTGTGTGTGTGTGTGTGTGTGTGTGTGTGTGTGTGTGTGTGTGTGTGTGTCTGAGTGTTTGTGGGTTATTATTATAGTAAGGACCATGATACAGGATAGATTTTGTAGTATATTTGTCAGCTAAGTAAATGTGTAGTGAGTTTTATGGGTTATGGATAGTGTAAGGGGGATACATTTAGTTCATAGGTTCGTAGGTCCATAGGTAGGTACTAGGCTATCTGCCCAAGGGCATTTATAAGCCTAGCCAGAATATGTTGGATTTCGCCTCCCTTTAAAATTAGTTTCCTGGGCCACTGTCTAGCGGGGCCACTGAAGTGATCCCAGGAGTAAATTTACGATTTCCCATCCACTCGTCAAGATTCCTCTTGAAGAGAGTCAGTGAGGGGCTCTGCCTAATATAGACTGGGATTTTATTCCAGAGCGAGGGAAGTCTCTGGGACAGGAATCTATCCCTCCAGCATGTCCTGTTTATTGTTGTGCTGAGGTTTAATTAACTAGAGCGTGTGGCTCTAAGAGATTTGGTTTTCTTGAGGTGGAGCATGTCCATTAATTCCGGGTTGGACATGGCCTTATACGTCAGGCAGAGATCACCTCTGAGCAGGTGGTAATCAACCGAGTATAGCTGGAGTTTCTTTAGTCGAGCTGCATAGGGCATCTCTTTGAGGCCCATGATCCTCTTGGTGAGGTACTTCTGTGGTCTTTCCAGCTGTTGCAGGTGTTGAGTAAGGTACATACCAATTGGGGCATTGTACTCTATTATGGGCCTGATGAGTGATGAGTAGAAGGGCACAATGACCTCTCTTGATCTAGAGGTGAACCCTTTTGAGATTAGGTGGGCTACATAGAAGGAATTTCTAACCACTTTGGCAATGTGAATATCAAAGCAGAGGTTGCTATCTACCTGGGTCCCCAGGTCCCTAATTACATTATCCGTACCTAGTGGATTACCAACTATGTGGTAATTTGTGGGCACTTTGTTTTTTCCAAAAGGGATGACTATGCATTTTTTGGCATTCAGCTTGAGGCCATGGCTCTGACACCAGGTATCTGTCTCTGTAAGATCCTTCTGTAGGATGTCTGTGTCAGCTGGAGAGTTGATTATGGCCCCCAGTTTGCAGTCATCTGCAAACTTGGTCAGCCATAGTCCTCCCATGCTTTCCTGTACCTTAGAGAAGTATATACCGAACAGGAGGGGTCCCAGGACTGAGCCCTGTGGGATGCCACTTATAACTGGTTTAGAGTCGGACATGGCACCCACAACTCTGACCACGTGTGTTCTATCAGTGAGCCAGTTGGCCACCCATCTCATGACATGGGGGTTAATGTTCAAGCTGGTGAGCTTGTCTATGATGCCAGAGTAGGGAATGGTGTTGAAGGCCTTAGTGAGGTCCAGGTAAGCTCTGTGGACTACCTTCCCTTCATCTATGGCCTTGGTTACTGTTTCAAAGAAGTCAACTAGGTTTAGGAGGCAGGATCTGCCTTTAACAAAGCAAAATTGGGTAGGGTCCAGTGTCTGGAGATTCCCAATGTCTCTGTTTATGAGTTCCATGATGATTCACTCCATAGCTTTGCAGATCAGGCTAGTCAGGCTTATAGGGCGATAGTTCCCAGGTTCATTTGTGGCACCACCTTTGTGTTGCTGTACACCATTCTTTGGGTACATAACCTGTGCTAAGGCTGAGGCTGAATAGTGAATTTAGGTGAGGGTTTAGTTCCTTTCGGAGCTCATGTAGGACGTAGCCTGGGATACCATCCGGTCCCATTGATGCTGTGTTCTTAGCTTTGGAGAGGGCTGTTTTTACCTGCATGCCCGTGATGTCTGGGGATCTGCATTCTTCTGGGATGGACATGGGCCCTTTTGGGGATGAGGGGGGGATGAAGTTTGTACTGAACTTGTCAGCCAGGATGTTGGCAATGTCAATTGGTTCAGTGTATTTCTTGCCATTTTGCACTAGCTCAGAGCATATCTGAGAGTTACTACAATGTATGACCATGCCAATTGATGGGGGTATGCATGTACCTACTATAATTGATAGTGATGCATTGATTGACTTGACAATCCACAATTATGCTGAACAATCGCATACAGAGGTGATGGTTGATTTCAATGTAAATAATGCTGACGATTGTAATAACCACAACACTAGTTTTACAGTGGATATTGATAGGTATACACAGATGAATGGTAATTCAATAGTTGGAAGACAAAGGGGATGCGGGTTGTTTTTTAAACCCAATGTCATTGAGAACAATAAGGGTGATTTTAAGTTATATAATTACACCAATCAGTCCTTTGACAGAGATAGTGTTGAATTGTTCTCTAAGGGCTTCAGTTTTGTACCAAAGAGGAGAGGCAACTTGGTTAATAGTATAATTGATTTGAAATTATTTACTCGAAAGTTAAATTTGAAAATATTGTACCAGAGTAATGTTTGGGGAAATATTGAGAATGGCAATAATAGATTGTCCAAACCTAGTACCTATAATCCCCCTATGAATGAGAAAATAGCAGTTTTTGAGAAGGTGACCGAAAATGATTTTAGGGACGCCTACAATAAATATGGTCGGAAATTAAGCAACGGGAATAATCTAACTAAACAAGAGGAGCTTATATTAGGTAGAATTTTGGCCATTAAGAATATTAGGATTATGAAACCCGACAAGGGTAATGGCATTGTGATAGTGGATAGTAACGATTATGTCTCTTACATGAATGCAATGTTGGTTGATGAAACATACACAGAGATTAGTAGGAACGAAATAAATATAGCAAACAAGAGGATCGACACTACACTATTTGATATGCTGTTTCAAGGAGAATTGGATGAGCACGAATGGCGATTTTTACAGAATGATTATCCTGTGATTAGTGGCATTTTTGGTATCCCAAAAATACACAAAGGTTTGGATAACCTACAATTTAGACCAATAGTAGACGGTAAACGCAGCAAGACACATTTTATTAGTAAATTTTTGGACCATCATTTGAAGTTAGGTATTGCATTTTTTTCATATATTCTGAAAGATTCCTGGGACTTTTTGGGGAAAATTAAAGCCGTAGAATTTGAAGTTAATGACGCTTTTGTCACTTTGGATGTGTGCAATTTGTACACGGTTATACCCCAGGATAGGGGTTTGGATTGGTTGGAGGAACAATTATACTACACTAACCTGTATGATCAGAATAAGATTAATGTGTTAGTCAAATTAATGGGCATTGTATTAAAAAACAATTTTATATTTTTTGATGGGGCCTATTATAAACAGGTTAGTGGCGTAGCCATGGGGGCAGCGTGTGCCCCGGGTTTCGCGAATTTTGTTTTAACTTATTGGGAAGTTAATTATGTGTTTAATTCTGAATATTTTAAATATATTAAATTTTATGGCCGGTTTTTAGATGATTTATTTATTATTTGGAAAGGGGAGCAAGCAATTTTAAAATGTTTTTTAGAGTATATTAATAACAGTGTATCCTTTTTAAAATTCACATATATTATTAGTCAAGAAAGTATTAGTTATTTAGATATTAAGCTAACTTATGATAAGGTTGGCAAGAAGTTAGTGTCAAACATACATAGGAAGTCCACCTTCTCAAATTCGTACCTACATTTTGATAGCTGGCACCCTCACCATCAGAAGAAAGCAGTGGTCAAAGGACAGATGGTGAGGGCAGCAAGAATGGTCAGCGAGGACGTGGATTTTGATCAGGAAATTACGTATATCAGTGTGTTATTTTTAAACAGGGGTTATCCACTTGAATTTTGTAGGGATATAGCCAAAGAAGTTAAATATAAAAGGAATAAGGGTATATATAAACCCATATTACATAGTAATGATTTGATTCCTAGAGAAAGTCATCCAAGTCAAGCTGTAGATGTGAATAAATTTATTTGTAATAATATTCCCTTGTATATTACTACCTTTAATGGCATCTCTTCATGTATAAAAAATATTATCAACAAAAATTGGAAACTTATAAGTACAGATAAATCTCTGGGTGAAATGTTTGCAGGGAATGTTAAATATGTGTTTAGGAAGGATACCTCCTTTAAGGATATATTTGAGGGTCTGAATAGTAATACCCACATGGATTCATTAAAACCAGTAGGTAATTATAAATGTGGTAGATGTTCAACCTGTAAGCATATGATTAGTATAGACACTGTTGTGACAGTTAATAAACACAATATTAGGATTAGTCAGTATATAAATTGTTTTACCAAGAACGTAGTTTATATAGCTGTTTGTCAACAGTGCGAGGGATTTTATGTAGGTAAAACTAGTAGACATCTAAGGGACAGAGTAAAAGAACATTTATTGAATATTAAGAATAATAAATTAACGAATGCCCTTGCCAGACATATTAATCAATTTCAAGATCATTCCTTTAAGTTTTTTGGTGTTATACACCAGAATGTGGACTTACAAGGAAAATTAACTAAATACAATTTAGACTTGTCAGAATTGAGGATGCAGTTATTACTTAATGCCAATCAACACCCGGGTTTAAATGAATACACTAGCATTAAGCCCCTTTTATGGTTGAATAACATTAAGGGGTTTTAGTGGGTGTGTATAATATATATTTGGAAAATTATATTAGGTATCGGTTTCTACATGTTCTTTATTACTAGTTGATATTATATTATACATTATATATTATATATTATATTATATAATTATATACATATTTATACATTTTATTATTCATGTGTTTATAATGTATTACATATAATTTTATATTTTATATTTATTATATATATTTATATTTAGTCATATTGCCGGGCCATTTTTATAGTTAACAATGATTTTCATTTTTAATATTTACTTACACACATATATATTTCCCATTTTTATATTCAAGACATCCTACTATTTACATTTATTTTAAATACCTTTTACAATATATAATATTTCAACACGCATCAATTCAACCAAATATAGTTTTATATTTAAGTATGATTTATTTGGTATACCTATATAACTCTGCATCATATTGGTTAGCTATGTGGTAGAATGGCATGGTAGATTTTCATGTACTGGTCGATATTTGTTTACATTATATAACATTATTAATTTTATTCAGATTTCATGTATAATAATATGTTTCCGGAATTTTTTATATATATTATGTAATTTATATATAGGAGGGGTTGTATTTATGTAGTCGTATGTAGTTTAGTTTAAATATAGGGTATATGTTTTTGTATTCTTTGGTTTCAATTGATTAATTCGTTAATAAATCACTGTTCAAGATTCACACGATTTTTATTGGTCAATAGGCTCATTCAGCATTTTGTGCACACATATATAAGGATTTTAAATGCAGTAAGTTGTGTTCTGATGAAGTTCGTACAACGGACGAAACCTAGGTCGACGTTTTTTCCTGTTTGTGATATTCAATAAAGTATTTGGAACGTTTATGGGCCTTGGATTCCTTTGATGAGCAGCTGTTTATTGTACTCCACAGCGTTTCTACATTGATTGGGGCACTTTATCCTGTGGTATTTCCATATCTGAGAGTTACCACCTAAATTTTTGACATAGCTAAAGAAGGCTTTGTGGTTATCTATAGAACCTTTGGCAATTTTTTTTCAAAACTGGCCTTGGATGATTTTATGAGGGATTATAGTTTCTTGCTAATATTGATCAATGATGCCTTTCCTTTTCGGGATTTTGCTTTATCATGTAGTAGTTTCCTCCTTCTGTTGTATAGCTTATTTATGGCCAGGGACCACCAGACTGGTTTCCTCTTTTTGGAGGAATGAGTCTTGGTTTTACATGGGATGGCTCGATCCATGCATCCCTGTAGATACTCATAGAATGCACTTGTAAAGGATTCTGCGGTTTGGGTAGCATTAACTTTTAGCAGGGGGGGTTTGAAACTTTCCACCTCTGTCTTGAGAAGTGTGAAGTTTGCTTTTGAAAAGTTTTTCACAGTGGTTTCCTTGACTGGGGGTGGGGTCAGGATGTGGATGTCCAGTGTGATTAGTTTATGAGCTGATCTCACCAATGAGGGGTTTACCTCTGGTGTGGAACACTGCTTCCCCATGTTGGTGATGATCAGGTCCAGTATGCTGTCACCTCTAGTGAGTGCAGTGACCAGCCGTTCCAAGGTGTTAGGGTTTATAAACTCTAGGAAGCATTGGGCAAGGGAGTTTGTACTAGAGTAATTCTCCCAGTCAATGTTTGGGTAGTTGAAATCTCCCAATATCATGGTGTTTGGTAGAGATGAGATGAATATAATGAATGGCAATACGGTACAATAACTTTGTTTATTTTTGTTTTTGTTTTCATTTACATCTTTATAGTTGTATTCTGTTCTATTGCTTTAAATGAATGGGCATTTCAAATAGCATAATTGAATAATTATTGCTCAGTTAGATGAATTAATATATTTAGTAATTCCCATTTCTGTATATATAGTGAATGGTTTCATTATGATGTTAAACTCATCTGAAGAAGCGTGCAGCTTGTGGGCACGCGAAAGCACTCATTTTTGGTCAATAAAGGTTTGTTTTACTTATCATGGTGTTAACCTGCACTTCTTTACTGCATTACTTTTTGGATTTTGGTTGCTGGTTAACTTTGAGAGAGAGGTTTGTTATTTCTTCTCATTGTTGGTTCTAATTTTGCTGCTTACCGGCTCTCTACACGATGGAAGGGTCTTCATTGGAACTCGATTACGTTCCCGAAAGAACCCAGGTGAATGTGAAGTGGAATAATCTGATGGAACCGAAAGCTAACCCTTTACTTGATGTGGATTTATTGACACAGAATAATGCCAATGAAACAGGTACTGTCAATTTGTTGAATGATTTCAACCCGCTATACAGGGAACTTGAAAATAGTCTATACAAGCAATTCAGGTTAATTTGGCAGCGCCGTCATTTGGAGGCGTGCCTTCACTTTAAAGTGGTCCCTAGAGGAATGAGGGTCCTTTGTATGCCGTCATACGGCAACAGCCATCCTGAACTTCTTAAAAGCTGGCAAAAAATGAACTTAGAGCTCAGCTTTAATTATATTAAATTATTGATTGACTATTTTCTTCCTATAGAAAATGATCTGATTGAAAAGACTGAAGTGCTATATAAAGACCTAATTAAAAGATTTAAAGGGGAAATGTTTTCCAGTAAACTCGACAATCTTATTGGCCAAGTCAGTGCGTATGGAGAAAGACTACAAGCTATTAAATTACGCAAACTACAAAGGGACAAAAATGACTTCGCCAGTGGCCAGGTGTTTGTGTGGTCCAGATTTAATCGGGGAGAAGGAACACAAAGAATGGAAAGAGCCGAAATGGCGAATGTGAATGACGGACAATATATCAATGGAACATCTGACATTTCCCCTTTAATAAATGTAACTAATGCAGCCACAGTAAGTGATCGCAGTACGGAATCATCAGCAAACAGGCGTAAACCATTTCTTTCTGATGACATTAACACACCGCCTCCTAATCAAATGGCATTAGCATCTCATTTGGGATTAGGAGCGAAACCAAAGCTACAACAAACTAATATAGACTCTTTTTTACCGCTTCCGGTTCGAGAAAGGAGGGAAACAAGAGGAAGATCAACGAGCCTGGGGAGAAGAAAAAGGAGACCATCGGAAGAGCCTTTAAACAAAAGGGGTCGGCAAAGAGATTGAATAATTTAGTATTTAACTTATCTAATGTTACGTTAACAGAAACGGACCACAAACTTTTAAACAGAGGACTAAGTTTTATACCAGCACAAATAGGTAACATATCCAGTATATTAATTGAATTACGAATGTTTGTACGTAGTATTGCTTTGAAAATGTTTTTTAAATCAACCACACTGCAAGTTAATAATGCTAGTGACATACAGAATGCTTTTGAATGTTTTAAAAGAAAAAGCGTATTTACACCTGCTTTGCATCCTTGTTTAGACTGTTTTTTAAAGGCATGCGAGAATGATTTATATAAACACTATTCTAAATACAGAAAAAGATCTTTATCATTATTTTATAATGTATCTAAAGATGAAAGAACTGCATTGAATGTCTTAGCCAACAATTCGGAAATTGTAATAAGACCTGCTGATAAAGGGGGAGGGATGGTTATTTTGAACTCAAAAGATTATATACACTACATGGGACTTTTATTACAAGATGATAACACTTATAAACAAATATATATTAAAGTGGTAGATAAGTTAATATATGAGGTTCATCAGAATATATATGATTTATTGTTAACAAGACAAATCAGTTATGATTTCTATATGTTCTTATTTATTGAACATCCAACTATACCATACATTAAGGGACTACCCAAGATGCACAAAGGCATAATGCCACCACCTTTACGCCCCATAGTAGTTGGAAATCAATGGGTTACAGAAAATATTTCTATCTTTATTGAAAGAAAATTGAA
This sequence comes from Protopterus annectens, assembly GCF_019279795.1. NCBI lineage: Eukaryota > Metazoa > Chordata > Ceratodontiformes > Protopteridae > Protopterus > Protopterus annectens. The sequence continues at coordinate 1,883,704,964 of NC_056732.1, read as the reverse complement.
ACCACTGGTAAATGGAATTCCGACCATCCTGAAAGACTCTTATCAGCTACTTAACAATTTTGATAATTTATCAAGACAAATTCAAGATAAACATTTATTGGTTACTTTAGACGTTCAAAGTCTATTTACGGCTATACCTAATACTTTTGGACTTGAAGCAATAAGATTTCTATTGAATAGACTTTCTACTTACAATAATCATGAACAGATTTTAATAAATGCTTTACTTGACATAGTTCTTACTAATAATGTAATGATGTTTAATGGCCAATTCTATATTCAACAGTGGGGGGTGGCCATGGGCACCCCCTGCGCGAATACTTATGCGAATTTGGCAGTTTATAAATGGGAAATTACTAATCTTTTTACACATCCTGATTATTGTAAGGTGATTGCATATTATAGATTTGTAGATGACATACTGTTAATATGGGATGGAAGTCCAAATGAATTAAAAATTTTCATTAATGATCTAGAAAAAACAACTGATTTTTTAAGGTTTTCAGTTGAATATTCATATTTTGATATTAATTTTTTAGATTTGCATATTAAAAAAGATGGAAAAGGAAAATTAATATCATCCCTCTACAGGAAAAAATGTTGGAAAAATACATTATTACAACATGAAAGTATGCATCCAAGATTTATTTTTAATAATATTGTACGAGGACAATATACTAGGTTATACAGAATATGCCAAAATGAAGATGAACGTAATGATGAATTTGATAAATTAGAACAATTATTTATAGATCGAGGATATAATCCACGAACAGTGGCTACTATAAAAGAGAATTTTGTTAATGGATCGAAAGAGGCTACAAAGGCATTTCATAGATCCAAATTAGAAGGATGGCAATATGAAAAGCAAGATTCTAAACAAGTTAGATGCATAATTAGCTATACTAGTGATAACAAATATCTAACAAATGTTATTAGTGAGCATTGGTCCATATTGATCACAAATGATGAAATTAAAAGAATAATAGGTGAAAGACCTACTTTCACTTATAAAAATATGAAAAATTTAAAAAGGATATTATGTAAAGAGAGGTTAAATAATACGATATATTATAGGGCACTTACGGGTACTTATCCATGTGGAAAATGCAGTTCTTGTCAATGGATTTCAACAGACAAAGATTTTGTACATCCTGAATTATCCTTTATATTTGAATTTAAATGCTCTGCAAACTGTGAAGACAATAATGTAATATATTTGGCTACATGTGAGAGATGTTCTGCTTTCTATGTTGGGATGACGACAAGGAAATTAAAAGATAGAATACAGGAGCATTTATATGCTATAAAGAAAGCAGATACTAAAAATGCTCTCTCAAAACATATTATAGAATTTCCAACACATAAATTTAGATTCAGGGTAATACAAAAAAGATTAATTGATAATAGAAGAGGGGATAATTTTAATAATTTGGAAAATCTGGAACTGGATTGGATTTTTAGATTTCGGGCACAGCAATATCCCGGCCTAAACAGTTATATTAGTATTAGGTCATTTTTGAAAAAGCGCAAATATCATTAATTTTATGAAATTTGACACACAAATTGTTATATATATTTGAATTTGAGAAATATATATAAACATTTTGGATATATATTTAAATGTTTAAGTATATACTCTACTATATAGCTACCTCTCAATAGTACAAATATTAATTTTATTTATTTTGTAACATATAGACCTATATTACTATAGTTATTTCATATAAGGTCCTATATACTGATAATTATTCTGACAGACCATTCAACACTCTGTATAGCTAATATAAGTATCTATATGAACTCAATAGTATTTATAAATGTCTGTCACTGCTTCAATATTAAATACAAGTATATATATTTTTTAATACATATACTTTTTAATACACATTTTTTAATACACATAACTTGTATTTTAAATACATGTTTCAAATATTTTTGAACTATTTTTAAATTAAAAGATCTTTACTTAATAATTACAATCACAAACTTATATATGTATATATGTGTTTTATTGTTTATGGATTGATATTTATTCATTTATATATAAAAATTATATATATATATATATATATATATATATATATATATATATATTTCTTTTAATAATTCCAAAATAAATTTACTTTATGGAATATGAATCAATATTAAATATTCTTGTATTGCTGCTAATTTCCTTCTTATTGCTGCTAGTTTTTTCTTATTGCTGCTAATTTTTTCTTGTTGCTGCTAATATTTTTTCATACTGCTGTTAACTTGCCTATATGTATTTTAAATGCTGGATATGTTACATCTGCTGGTTTCTGTTAAACAACCAAAAGTCTGTTATACATGGATAATTTAGATAGATGCATAGTTATATAATATTATTTATGATATTCGCTGATCATTTGATGAGATGAATATAATGAATGGCAATACGGTACAATAACTTTGTTTATTTTTGTTTTTGTTTTCATTTACATCTTTATAGTTGTATTCTGTTCTATTGCTTTAAATGAATGGGCATTTCAAATAGCATAATTGAATAATTATTGCTCAATTAGATGAATTAATATATTTAGTAATTCCCATTTTTGTATATATAGTGAATGGTTTCATTATGATGTTAAACTCATCTGAAGAAGCGTGCAGCTTGTGGGCACGCGAAAGCGCTCATTTTTGGTCAATAAAGGTTCATTTTACTTATCGTGGTGTTAACCTGCACTTCTTTACTGCATTGTTTATGGCCAGGGACCACCAGACTGGTTTCCTCTTTTTGGAGGAATGAGTCTTGGTTTTACATGGGATGGCTCAATCCATGCATCCCTGTAGATACTCATAGAATGCACTTGTAAAGGATTCTGCGGTTTGGGTAGCATTAACTTTTAGCAGGGGGGTTTGAAACTTTCCACCTCTGTCTTGAGAAGTGTGAAGTTTGCTTTTGAAAAGTTTTTCACAGTGGTTTCCTTGACTGGGGGTGGGGTCAGGATGTGGATGTCCAGTGTGATTAGTTTATGAGCTGATCTCACCAATGAGGGGTTTACCTCTGGTGTGGAACACTGCTTCCCCATGTTGGTGATGATCAGGTCCAGTATGCTGTCACCTCTAGTGAGTGCAGTGACCAGCCGTTCCAAGGTGTTAGGGTTTATAAACTCTAGGAAGCATTGGGCAAGGGAGTTTGTACTAGAGTAATTCTCCCAGTCAATGTTTGGGTAGTTGAAATCTCCCAATATCATGGTGTTTGGTAGGACCTTTATATTTTCCAGTGTTCTCAGGAATGCTGAGTGGGGGTCCTGAGACAAGGTAGGAGATCTGTAGCAGGCTTTGATCTGAAAATCTGCTTTGCCCACTGTTAGTTGCACATGGATGGTCTCCGAGGCCTCGTGCTGTGCTACTAACCTGGAGGTGTGGGTATCCTTTATGAAAATGGATACACCCCCTCCTTTTGTATTTCGGTCTGGGTTCTGGGGCCGAAAGTTATGATATGAGTTGTAGCCTGGTAGTGCTGGAATGCTCTCTGGAGATTTAAACCAGGTTTCTGTTACTGCACAGATATCGATTTGCTCCATGCTAAGGAGTGCCTCGAGTGCATGCATTTTGAGGTTTAGACTTCTGGCACTGAGTAGCATTACCCTCAGTTTTTGGTTTCTTGTGTTGTTTATGGAGGTGGGGTAGTCTTTTGAGCCTTGCATAAAAAAGGCATTATGGGGGTGGCAAGAGCCTTGGCCAGTATTCAAAAGCCTAAGGGCAACAGGTGCAAGCCATCTCTGGTGAAGCAGCGTGGCTTGTCGAGCATGTCATCCCAGGCTGACAGACACTGGATCCCCTTTGAATGACACCAATAGCTTAGCCAGTTGTTAAAAATTATCATTTTTTTTCCTCATACTGTGGCATCATTCTTGGTGAGGGCAAGATGCTACTCAGGGTCAGGGTCATACCAGCCTGAGTTACATGATCAGAGATCTCCTCTATGTTTCTTTCCATGTAGTCCAGGAAGGTACATCTCAGGTCATTCACACCAACATGTACAATGACAGAGTCATATTTGTACTTGTTTTGGAGTGACCTGAGTGCTTTTGTTATGTGGTGGATCCTGGCACCCGACAGGCAGCTCACAGTAACCTTCTCCTTGTTCAGTCTAATGAGTGGGATGTCAGTGTGCCTGACTATGGAGTCACCTGTTACTAGTGTATTGGGAGTGTTGTTTTGCCTTATGGGCTGTGGTTGCTTGGCACACTGGCTTTGTGAAGTATGTGATGCAAGGTTTTTGTTTGAGGGTGGAGGTTGCTTGGATGTCTGCTTTGGAGGGCTCTGCTTCTTAGGCAGATTTTTATTTAGAGCCTCCAAGTATGTTTTAGAGTATTTATGTGTGTTGTTTGCTGGTGCATGTATGACTGTTTTATGTGAGACTGGAAATGTGGTGCAAGTGTTTCCCTTCTCCTCCTGACTGGCTATTCCAGCCTTGGGTTGAGAGAGCTAGGCCTCCAGTTTGGCTGTATAGTTGCATCTCTCGCATACATTTGTATTTTTTGGAAGGAGGAGAGGGTTGTCCATGTACATGAGGCAGTTGTAACATTGCCTCAAGATTCCCAGATTCACCAGCTGGACTGGAGAGTATAACTGAAACTGCCCTTTGGACATGCCTGTATGGATAGCTGAACTGTTTACTGATTTCCCGGTAGGGACGATATAGGGAGCCTTGAACTATTGTATACTAGAGGGGGGGATGTTGTGTTAGCATTTATTAGTGCTTACTTGGAGCTTGGAGCAAGTGCTGGGTTGTAAAAGGGAAGTTTAAGTGCTTAGTTTGAGAGTTTGACTAGTTCTAAGGGAAAAATTGAAGAGCAGGCTTTGGGGAGAATGGAATAGTTTAACCCTAGCTAACTGGCACTGCACAGTGCGTAAAGCCACTCAAAACCATGCAAAAGCGGGTTTTAAGGCAAGGAGATGAAAGAGCTATGAATTAGCCCAAAACAGCCAATAAATAACAAGTTGCTAGGCTGTGACCACTCCTCCAGGGACAGATAAGCATCTCAAAGCTCCCCACTCTCACTGGTGAACAGAGAAACTTCCTCCTATCCAAGTAAGGATATGGGCAACACAGGAACTTATACCACAGTCCTGAATTCAGCAAAACCTGAAGACTGGACTAGACTAGCTTAGAAAAGGTGGGAAACAAGAGTATTTTTTTTCTTTTTTGGCAGAGAAACAGGAAAATTCACAAAAACACTTTCAATGCTTATATCAGGCTAGCACACTTTAGTGTGTAGCCTACAACAGTTAAACGGCACAAAAATGACTTTAAAATGACTTATAAAGTGCTAACAGTAAAAAAAAACAGTTTTTAGTATGCAGCAAGGAGTTTTTAAAGCTCAGAGTAGCTAGGAATCGCTTTCCAGTGAGCCTAACAGTCACAGGAGCAAATGCAGAGAAAAATATACTTAAATCTATTGAAAGTCACTCTTTTTCTGCTCTGCTGCTTGTAGTACTCTGCAGGACACCACAAGGAGCTTGGCTGAGTATTATAAAAGCAAACAACTGTGCAAATGTGGGTTTTAAGGCAGGGAGATGAAAGAGCTAAGAAGTAGCCCAAAATGGCCAATAAATAACAAGTTGCTGGGCTGTGACCACTCCTCCAGGGACAGGGAGGCTGCACAAAGCTCCCCACTCTCACTGGTGAACAGAGAAACTTCCTCCTATCCAAGTAAGGATATGGGCAACACAGGAACTTATACCACAGTCCTGAATTCAGCAAAACCTGAAGACTGGACTAGACTAGCTTAGAAAAGGTGGGAAACAAGAGTGTTTTTTTCTTTTTTGGCAGAGAAACAGGAAAATTCACAAAAACACTTTCAATGCTTATATCAGGCTAGCAGCGCACTTTAGTGTGTAGCCTACAACACTTAAATGGCACAAAAAAGACTTTAAAATGACTTATAAAGTGCTAACAGTAAAAAAAAACAGTTTTTAGTATGCAGCAAGGAGTTTTTAAAGCTCAGAGTAGCTAGAAATCGCTTTTCGGTGAGCCTAGCAGTCGCAGGAGAAAATGCAGAGAAAAATATACTTAAATCTGTTGAAAGTCACTCTTTTTCTGCTCTGCTGCTTGTAGTACTCTGCAGGACACCACAAGGAGCTTGACTGAGTATTATACAAGCAAAAAATGTGCAAATGTGGGTTTTAAGGCAAGGAGATGAAAGAGCTAAGAAGTAGCCCAAAACGGCCAATAAATAACAAGTTGCTGGGCTGTGACCACTCCTCCAGGGACAGGGAGGCTGCACAAAGCTCCCCACTCTCACTGGTGAACAGAGAAACTTCCTCCTATCCAAGTAAGGATATGGGCAACACAGGAACTTATACCACAGTCCTGAATTCAGCAAAACCTGAAGACTGGACTAGACTAGCTTAGAAAAGGTGGGAAACAAGAGTATTTTTTTTCTTTTTTGGCAGAGAAACAGGAAAATTCACAAAAACACTTTCAATGCTGATATCAGGCTAACACACTTTAGTGTGTAGCCTACAACAGTTAAATGGCACAAAATGACTTTAAAATGACTTATAAAGTGCTAACAGTAAAAAAACAGTTTTTAGTATGCAGCAAGGAGTTTTTAAAGCTCAGAGTAGCTAGAAATCGCTTTTCGGTGAGCCTAGCAGTTGCAGGAGAAAATGCAGAGAAAAATATACTTAAATCTATTGAAAGTCACTCTTTTTCTGCTCTGCTGCTTGTAGTACTCTGCAGGACACCACAAGGAGCTTGGCTGAGTATTATACAAGCAAAGAACCATGCAAATGCGGGTTTTAAGGCAAGGAGATGAAAGAGCTAAGAAGTAGCCCAAAACGGCCAATAAATAACAAGTTGCTGGGCTGTGACCACTCCTCCAGGGACAGGGAGGCTGCACAAAGCTCCCCACTCTCACTGGTGAACAGAGAAACTTCCTCCTATCCAAGTAAGGATATGGGCAACACAGGAACTTATACCACAGTCCTGAATTCAGCAAAACCTGAAGACTGGACTAGACTAGCTTAGAAAAGGTGGGAAACAAGAGTATTTTTTTCTTTTTTGGCAGAGAAACAGGAAAATTCACAAAAACACTTTCAATGCTGATATCAGGCTAACACACTTTAGTGTGTAGCCTACAACAGTTAAACGGCACAAAAATGACTTTAAAATGACTTATAAAGTGCTAACAGTAAAAAAAAAACAGTTTTAGTATGCAGCAAGGAGTTTTTAAAGCTCAGAGTAGCTAGAAATCACTTTTCGGTGAGCCTAGCAGTCGCAGGAGAAAATGCAGAGAAAAATATACTTAAATCTATTGAAAGTCACTCTTTTTCTGCTCTGCTGCTTGTAGTACTCTGCAGGACACCACAAGGAGGTTGGCTGAGTATTATACAAGCAAAAAAATGCGCAAATGTGGGTTTTAGGGCAGGGAGATGAAAGAGCTAAGAATTAGCCCAAAACGGCCAATAAATAACAAGTTGCTGGGCTGTGACCACTCCTCCAGGGACAGATAGGCTGCTCAAAGCTCCCCACTCTCACTGGTCAACAGAGAAACTTCCTCCTATCCAAGTAAGGATATGGGTAACTCAGGAACTTATACCACAGTCCTGAATTCAGCAAAACCTGAAGACTGGACTAGACTAGCTTAGAAAAGGTGGGAAACAAGAGTATTTTTTTTCTTTTTTGGCAGAGAAACAGGAAAATTCACAAAAACACTTTCAATGCTTATATCAGGCTAGCACACTTTAGTGTGTAGCATACAACAGTTAAACAGCACAAAAAACGACTTTAAAATGACTTATAAAGTGCTAACAGTAAAAAAAAACAGTTTTTAGTATGCAGCAAGGAGTTTTTAAAGCTCAGAGTAGCTAGAAATCACTTTTCGGTGAGCCTAGCAGACGCAGGAGAAAATGCAGAGAAAATATACTTAAATCTGTTGAAAGTCACTCTTTTTCTGCTTTGCTGCTTGTAGTACTCTGCAGGACACCTCGAGGAGCTTGGCTGAGTATTATACAAGCAAAAAACGTGCAAATGTGGGTTTTAAGGCAAGGAGATGAAAGAGCTAAGAAGTAGCTCAAAACAGCCAATAAATAATAAGTTGCTGGGCTGTGACCACTCCTCCAGGGACAGGGAGGCTGCACAAAGCTCCCCACTCTCACTGGTGAACAGAGAAACTTCCTCCTATCCAAGTAAGGATATGGGCAACACAGGAACTTATACCACAGTCCTGAATTCAGCAAAACCTGAAGACTGGACTAGACTAGCTTAGAAAAGGTGGGAAACGAGTATTTTTTCCTTTTTGGCAGAGAAACAGGAAAATTCACAAAAACACTTTCAATGCTTATATCAGGCTAGCGCACTTTAGTGTGTAGCCTACAACAGTTAAATGGCACAAAAACGACTTTAAAATGACTTATAAAGTGCTAACAGTAAAAAAAAAAACAGTTTTAGTATGCAGCAAGGAGTTTTTAAAGCTCAGAGTAGCTAGAAATTACTTTTGAGCGAGCCTAGCAGTTGCAGGAGAAAATACAGAGAAAATATACTTAAATCTGTTGAAAGTCACTCTTTTTCCACTCTGCTGCTTGTAGTACTCTGCAGGACACCACAAGAAGGTTGGCTGAGTATTATACAAGCAAAAAAATGTGCAAATGCGGGTTTTAGGACAGGGAGATGAAAGAGCTAAGAATTAGCCCAAAACGGCCAATAAATAACAAGTTGCTGGGCTGTGACCACTCCTCCAGGGACAGATAGGCTGCTCAAAGCTCCCCACTCTCACTGGTGACAGAGAAACTTCCTCCTATCCAAGTAAGGATATGGGCAACACAGGAACTTATACCACAGTCCTGAATTCAGCAAAACCTGAAGACTGGACTAGACTAGCTTAGAAAAGGTGGGAAACAAGAGTATTTTTTCTTTTTTGGCAGAGAAACAGGAAAATTCACAAAAACACTTTCAATGCTTATATCAGGCTAGCGCACTTTAGTGTGTAGCCTACAACAGTTAAATGGCACAAAAAAGACTTTAAAATGACTTATAAAGTGCTAACAGTAAAAAAACAGTTTTTAGTATGCAGCAAGGAGTTTTTAAAGCTCAGAGTAGCTAGAAATCACTTTTCGGTGAGCCTAGCAGTTGCAGGAGAAAATGCAGAGAAAAATATACTTAAATCTATTGAAAGTCACTCTTTTTCTGCTCTGCTGCTTGTAGTACTCTGCAGGACACCACAAGGAGCTTGACTGAGTATTATACAAGCAAAAAAATGTGCAAATGTGGGTTTTAAGGCAAGGAGATGAAAGAGCTAAGAAGTAGCCCAAAACAGCCAATAAATAACAAGTTGCTGGGCTGTGACCACTCCTCCAGGGACAGATAGGCTGCTCAAAGCTCCCCACTCTCACTAGTGAACAGAGAAACTTCCTCCTATCCAAGTAAGGATATGGGCAACTCAGGAACTTATACCACAGTCCTGAATTCAGCAAAACCTGAAGACTGGACTAGACTAGCTTAGAAAAGGTGGGAAACAAGAGTGTTTTTTTCTTTTTGGCAGAGAAACAGGAAAATTCACAAAAACACTTTCAATGCTTATATCAGGCTAGCAGCGCACTTTAGTGTGTAGCCTACAACACTTAAATGGCACAAAAAAGACTTTAAAATGACTTATAAAGTGCTAACAGTAAAAAAACAGTTTTTAGTATGCAGCAAGGAGTTTTTAAAGCTCAGAGTAGCTAGAAATCGCTTTTCGGTGAGCCTAGCAGTTGCAGGAGAAAATGCAGAGAAAAATATACTTAAATCTATTGAAAGTCACTCTTTTCTGCTCTGCTGCTTGTAGTACTCTGCAGGATACCACAAGGAGCTTGACCGAGTATTATACAAGCAAAAAATGTGAAAATGTGGGTTTTAAGGCAAGGAGATGAAAGAGCTAAGAATTAGCCCAAAACAGCTAATAAATAGCAAGTTGCTGGGCTGTGACCACTCCTCCAGGGACAGGGAGGCTGCACAAAGCTCCCCACTCTCACTGGTGAACAGAGAAACTTCCTCCTATCCAAGTAAGGATATGGGCAACACAGGAACTTATACCACAGTCCTGAATTCAGCAAAACCTGAAGACTGGACTAGACTAGCTTAGAAAAGGTGGGAAACAAGAGTATTTTTTTCTTTTTTGGCAGAGAAACAGGAAAATTCACAAAAACACTTTCAATGCTGATATCAGGCTAACACACTTTAGTGTGTAGCCTACAACAGTTAAACGGCACAAAAATGAATTTAAAATTACTTATAAAGTGCTAACAGTAAAAAAAACAGTTTTTAGTATGCAGCAAGGAGTTTTAAAAGCTCAGAGTAGCTAGAAATCACTTTTCGATGAGCCTAGCAGTCACAGGAGAAAATGCAGAGAAAATATACTTAAATCTGTTGAAAGTGACTCTTTTTCTGCTTTGCTGCTTGTAGTACTCTGCAGGGCACAATGAGGAGCTTGGCTGAGTATTATACAAGCAAAAAAAAATGTGCAAATGCGGGTTTTAGGACAGGGAGATGAAAGAGCTAAGAATTAGCCCAAAACGGCCAATAAATAACAAGTTGCTGGGCTGTGACCACTCCTCCAGGGACTTGTAGGCTGCTCAAAGCTCCCCACTCTCACTGGTGAAAAGAGAAACTTCCTCCTATCCAATTAAGGATATGGGCAACACAGGAACTTATACCACAGTCCTGAATTCAGCAAAACCTGAAGACTGGACTAGACTAGCTTAGAAAAGGTGGGAAACAAGAGTATTTTTTTTCTTTTTTGGCAGAGAAACAGGAAAATTCACAAAAACACTTTCAATGCTGATATCAGGCTAACACACTTTAGTGTGTAGCCTACAACAGTTAAACGGCACAAAAATGACTTTAAAATGACTTAAAAGTGCTAACAGTACAAAAAACAGTTTTAGTAAGCAGCAAGGAGTTTTTAAAGCTCAGAGTAGCTAGAAATCACTTTTCGGTGAGCCTAGCAGTTGCAGGAGAAAATTTAGAGAAAAATATACTTAAATCTGTTGAAAGTCACTCTTTTTCCACTCTGCTGCTTGTAGTACTCTGCAGGACACCACAAGGAGGTTGGCTGAGTATTATACAAGCAAAAAATGTGCAAATGTGGGTTTTAGGGCAGGGAGATGAAAGAGCTAAGAATTAGCCCAAAACGGCCAATAAATAACAAGTTGCTGGGCTGTGACCACTCCTCCAGGGACAGATAGGCTGCTCAAAGCTCCCCACTCTCACTGGTCAACAGAGAAACTTCCTCCTATCCAAGTAAGGATATGGGTAACTCAGGAACTTATACCACAGTCCTGAATTCAGCAAAACCTGAAGACTGGACTAGACTAGCTTAGAAAAGGTGGGAAACAAGAGTGTTTTTTTCTTTTATGGCAGAGAAACAGGAAAATTCACAAAAACACTTTCAATGCTTATACCAGGCTAGCACACTTTAGTGTGTAGCCTACAACAGTTAAATGGCACAAAAAGACTTTAAAATGACTTATAAAGTGCTAACAGTAAAAAAACAGTTTTTAGTATGCAGCAAGGAGTTTTTAAAGCTCAGAGTAGCTAGAAATCACTTTTCGGTGAGCCTAGCAGTCGCAGGAGAAAATGCAGAGAAAAATATACTTAAATCTGTTGAAAGTCACTCTTTTTCTGCTCTGCTGCTTGTAGTACTCTGCAGGACACCACAAGGAGCTTGACTGAGTATTATACAAGCAAAAAAATGTGCAAATGTGGGTTTTAAGGCAAGGAGATGAAAGAGCTAAGTAGTAGCCCAAAACAGCTAATAAATAGCAAGTTGCTGGGCTGTGACCACTCCTCCAGGGACAGGGAGGCTGCACAAAGCTCCCCACTCTCACTGGTGAACAGAGAAACTTCCTCCTATCCAAGTAAGGATATGGGCAACACAGGAACTTATACCACAGTCCTGAATTCAGTAAAACCTGAAGACTGGACTAGACTAGCTTAGAAAAGGTGGGAAACAAGACTATTTTTTTTCTTTTTTGGCAGAGAAACAGAAAAATTCACAAAAACACTTTCAATGCTGATATCAGGCTAACACACTTTAGTGTGTAGCCTACAACAGTTAAACGGCACAAAACAACTTTAAAATGACGTATAAAGTGCTAACAGTAAAAAAAAACAGTTTTTAGTATGCAGCAAGGAGTTTTAAAAGTTCAGAGTAGCTAGAACTCACTTTTTGATGAGCCTAGCAGTTGCAGGAGAAAATGCAGAGAAAAATATACTTAAATCTAATGAAAGTCACTCTTTTTCTGCTCTGCTGCTTGTAGTACTCTGCAGGACACCACAAGGAGCTTGGCTGAGTATTATACAAGCAAAAAATGTGCAAATGTGGGTTTTAAGGCAAGGAGATGAAAGAGCTAAGAAGTAGCCCAAAACGGCCAATAAATAGCAAGTTGCTGGGCTGTGACCACTCCTACAGGGACAGAAAGGCTGCACAAAGCTCCCCACTCTCACTGGTGAACAGAGAAACTTCCTCCTATCCAAGTAAGGATATGGGCAACACAGGAACTTATACCACAGTCCTGAATTCAGCAAAACCTGAAGACTGGACTAGACTAGCTTAGAAAAGGTGGGAAACAAGAGTATTTTTTTCTTTTTTGGCAGAGAAACAGGAAAATTCACAAAAACACTTTCAATGCTGATATCAGGCTAACACACTTTAGTGTGTAGCCTACAACAGTTAAATGGCACAAAAACGACTTTAAAATGACTTATAAAGTGCTAACAGTACAAAAAACAGTTTTAGTAAGCAGCAAGGAGTTTTTAAAGCTCAGAGTAGCTAGAAATCGCTTTTTGGTGAGCCTAGCAGTCGCAGGAGAAAATGCAGAGAAAAATATACTTAAATCTATTGAAAGTCACTCTTTTTCCACTCTGCTGCTTGTAGTACTCTGCAGGATACGACAAGGAGGTTGGTAGAGTATTATACAAGCAAACAATCGTGCAAATGCGGGTTTTAGGGCAGGAAGATGAAAGAGCCAAGAATTAGCCCAAAACGGCCAATAAATAACAAGTTGCTGGGCTGTGACCACTCCTCCAGGGACAGATAGGCTGCTCAAAGCTCCCCACTCTCACTGGTCAACAGAGAAACTTCCTCCTATCCAAGTAAGGATATGGGTAACTCAGGAACTTATACCACAGTCCTGAATTCAGCAAAACCTGAAGACTGGACTAGACTAGCTTAGAAAAGGTGGGAAACAAGAGTGTTTTTTCTTTTATGGCAGAGAAACAGGAAAATTCACAAAAACACTTTCAATGCTTATACCAGGCTAGCAGCGCACTTTAGTGTGTATCCTACAACACTTAAATGGCACAAAAAAGACTTTAAAATGACTTATAAAGTGCTAACAGTAAAAAAACAGTTTTTAGTATGCAGCAAGGAGTTTTTAAAGCTCAGAGTAGCTAGAAATCGCTTTTCGGTGAGCCTAGCAGTTGCAGGAGAAAATGCAGAGAAAAATATACTTAAATCTATTGAAAGTCACTCTTTTTCTGCTCTGCTGCTTGTAGTACTCTGCAGGACACCACAAGGAGCTTGACTGAGTATTATACAAGCAAAAAATGTGCAAATGTGGGTTTTAAGGCAAGGAGATGAAAGAGCTAAGAAGTAGCCCAAAACGGCCAATAAATAACAAGTTGCTGGGCTGTGACCACTCCTCCAGGGACAGGGAGGCTGCACAAAGCTCCCCACTCTCACTGGTGAACAGAGAAACTTCCTCCTATCCAAGTAAGGATATGGGCAACACAGGAACTTATACCACAGTCCTGAATTCAGCAAAACCTGAAGACTGGACTAGACTAGCTTAGAAAAGGTGGGAAACAAGAGTATTTTTTTCTTTTTTGGCAGAGAAACAGGAAAATTCACAAAAACACTTTCAATGCTGATATCAGGCTAACACACTTTAGTGTGTAGCCTACAACAGTTAAACGGCACAAAAATGACTTTAAAATGACTTATAAAGTGCTAACAGTACAAAAAACAGTTTTAGTATGCAGCAAGGAGTTTTTAAAGCTCAGAGTAGCTAGAAATCGCTTTTTGGTGAGCCTAGCAGTCGCAGGAGAAAATGCAGAGAAAAATATACTTAAATCTGTTGAAAGTCACTCTTTTCCACTCTGCTGCTTGTACTACTCTGCAGGACACCACAAGAAGGTTGTCTGAGTATTATACAAGCAAACAAATGTGCAAATGCGGGTTTTAGGGCAGGGAGATGAAAGAGCTAAGAATTAGCCCAAAACGGCCAATAAATAACAAGTTGCTGGGCTGTGACCACTCCTCCAGGGACAGATAGGCTGCTCAAAGCTCCCCACTCTCACTGGTCAACAGAGAAACTTCCTCCTATCCAAGTAAGGATATGGGCAACACAGGAACTTATACCACAGTCCTGAATTCAGCAAAGCCTGAAGACTGGACTAGACTAGCTTAGAAAAGGCGGGAAACAAGAGTATTTTTTTTCTTTTTTGGCAGAGAATCAGGAAAATTCACAAAAACACTTTCAATGCTTATATCAGGCTAGCACACTTTAGTGTGTAGCATACAACAGTTAAACAGCACAAAAAACGACTTTAAAATGACTTATAAAGTGCTAACAGTAAAAAAAACAGTTTTTAGTATGCAGCAAGGAGTTTTAAAAGCTCAGAGTAGCTAGAAATCGCTTTTCGGTGAGCCTAGCAGTTGCAGGAGAAAATGCAGAGAAAAATATACTTAAATCTATTGAAAGTCACTCTTTTTCTGCTCTGCTGCTTGTAGTACTCTGCAGGACACCACAAGGAGCTTGACTGAGTATTATACAAGCAAAAAAATGTGCAAATGTGGGTTTTAAGGCAAGGAGATGAAAGAGCTAAGAATTAGCCCAAAACGGCCAATAAATAACAAGTTGCTGGGCTGTGACCACTCCTCCAGGGACAGATAGGCTGCTCAAAGCTCCCCACTCTCACTGGTGAACAGAGAAACTTCCTCCTATCCAAGTAAGGATATGGGTAACTCAGGAACTTATACCACAGTCCTGAATTCAGCAAAACCTGAAGACTGGACTAGACTAGCTTAGAAAAGGTGGGAAACAAGAGTGTTTTTTTCTTTTTTGGCAGAGAAACAGGAAAATTCACAAAAACACTTTCAATGCTTATATCAGGCTAGCAGCGCACTTTAGTGTGTAGCCTACAACACTTAAATGGCACAAAAAAGACTTTAAAATGACTTATAAAGTGCTAACAGTAAAAAAAACAGTTTTTAGTATGCAGCAAGGAGTTTTTAAAGCTCAGAGTAGCTAGAAATCGCTTTTCGGTGAGCCTAGCAGTCGCAGGAGAAAATGCAGAGAAAAATATACTTAAATCTGTTGAAAGTCACTCTTTTTCTGCTCTGCTGCTTGTAGTACTCTGCAGGACACCACAAGGAGCTTGACCGAGTATTATACAAGCAAAAAATGTGAAAATGTGGGTTTTAAGGCAAGGAGATGAAAGAGCTAAGAAGTAGCCCAAAACAGCCATTAAATAACAAGTTGCTGGGCTGTGACCACTCCTCCAGGGACAGAAGGCTGCACAAAGCTCCCCACTCTCACTGGTGAACAGAGAAACTTCCTCCTATCCAAGTAAGGATATGGGCAACACAGGAACTTATACCACAGTCCTGAATTCAGCAAAACCTGAAGACTGGACTAGACTAGCTTAGAAAAGGTGGGAAACAAGAGTATTTTTTTCTTTTTGGCAGAGAAACAGGAAAATTCACAAAAACACTTTCAATGCTGATATCAGGCTAACACACTTTAGTGTGTAGCCTACAACAGTTAAACGGCACAAAAATGACTTTAAAATGACTTATAAAGTGCTAACAGTAAAAAAAAACAGTTTTTAGTATGCAGCAAGGAGTTTTTAAAGCTCAGAGTAGCTAGAAATCACTTTTCGGTGAGCCTAGCAGTTGCAGGAGAAAATGCAGAGAAAATATACTTAACTCTGTTGAAAGTGACTCTTTTTCTGCTTTGCTGCTTGTAGTACTCTGCAGGGCACAATGAGGAGCTTGGCTGAGTATTATACAAGCAAAAAAATGCAAATGCGGGTTTTAGGGCAGGGAGATGAAAGAGCTAAGAATTAGCCCAAAACGGCCAATAAATAACAAGTTGCTGGGCTGTGACCACTCCTCCAGGGACAGATAGGCTGCTCAAAGCTCCCCACTCTCACTGGTGAACAGAGAAACTTCCTCCTATCCAAGTAAGGATATGGGCAACACAGGAACTTATACCACAGTCCTGAATTCAGCAAAACCTGAAGACTGGACTAGACTAGCTTAGAAAAGGTGGGAAACAAGAGTATTTTTTCCTTTTTGGCAGAGAAACAGGAAAATTCACAAAAACACTTTCAATGCTTATATCAGGCTAGGGCACTTTCGTGTGTAGCCTACAGCAGTTAAATGGCACAAAAAGACTTTAAAATGACTTATAAAGTGCTAACAGTAAAAAAACAGTTTTTAGTATGCAGCAAGGAGTTTTTAAAGCTCAGAGTAGCTAGAAATCGCTTTTCGGTGAGCCTAGCAGTTGCAGGAGAAAATGCAGAGAAAAATATACTTAAATCTATTGAAAGTCACTCTTTTTCTGCTCTGCTGCTTGTAGTACTCTGCAGGACACCACAAGGAGCTTGACTGAGTATTATACAAGCAAAAAAATGTGCAAATGTGGGTTTTAAGGCAAGGAGATGAAAGAGCTAAGAAGTAGCCCAAAACAGCCAATAAATAACAAGTTGCTGGGCTGTGACCACTCCTCCAGGGACAGGGAGGCTGCACAAAGCTCCCCACTCTCACTGGTGAACAGAGAAACTTCCTCCTATCCAAGTAAGGATATGGGCAACACAGGAACTTATACCACAGTCCTGAATTCAGCAAAACCTGAAGACTGGACTAGACTAGCTTAGAAAAGGTGGGAAACAAGAGTATTTTTTTCCTTTTTGGCAGAGAAACAGGAAAATTCACAAAAACACTTTCAATGCTTATATCAGGCTAACACACTTTAGTGTGTAGCCTACAACAGTTAAATGGCACAAAAATGACTTTAAAATGACTTATAAAGTGCTAACAGTAAAAAAAAAACAGTTTTAGTATGCAGCAAGGAGTTTTTAAAGTTCAGAGTAGCTAGAAATTACTTTTCGGTGAGCCTAGCAGTTGCAGGAGAAAATACAGAGAAAAATATACTTAAATCTGTTGAAAGTCACTCTTTTTCTGCTTTGCTGCTTGTAGTACTCTGCAGGACACCTCGAGGAGCTTGGCTGAGTATTATACAAGCAAAAAGCCATGCAAATGCGGGTTTTAAGGCAAGGAGATGAAAGAGCTAAGAAGTAGCCCAAAAACGGCCAATAAATAGCAAGTTGCTGGGCTGTGACCACTCCTACAGGGACAGAAAGGCTGCACAAAGCTCCCCACTCTCACTGGTGAACAGAGAAACTTCCTCCTATCCAAGTAAGGATATGGGCAACACAGGAACTTATACCACAGTCTTGAATTCAGCAAAACCTGAAGACTGGACTAGACTAGCTTAGAAAAGGTGGGAAACAAGAGTATTTTTTTCTTTTTTGGCAGAGAAACAGGAAAATTCACAAAAACACTTTCAATGCTTATATCAGGCTAGGGCACTTTAGTGTGTAGCCTACAACAGTTAAATGGCACAAAAAGACTTTAAAATGACTTATAAAGTGCTAACAGTAAAAAAACAGTTTTTAGTATGCAGCAAGGAGTTTGTAAAGCTCAGAGTAGCTAGAAATCGCTTTTCGGTGAGCCTAGCAGTTGCAGGAGAAAATGCAGAGAAAAATATACTTAAATCTTTTGAAAGTCACTCTTTTTCTGCTCTGCTGCTTGTAGTACTCTGCAGGACACCACAAGGAGCTTGACTAAGTATTATACAAGCAAAAACATGTGCAAATGTGGGTTTTAAGGCAAGGAGATGAAAGAGCTAAGAAGTAGCCCAAAACGGCCAATAAATAACAAGTTGCTGGGCTGTGACCACTCCTCCAGGGACAGGGAGGCTGCACAAAGCTCCCCACTCTCACTGGTGAACAGAGAAACTTCCTCCTATCCAAGTAAGGATATGGGCAACACAGGAACTTATACCACAGTCCTGAATTCAGCAAAACCTGAAGACTGGACTAGACTAGCTTAGAAAAGGTGGGAAACAAGAGTATTTTTTCCTTTTTGGCAGAGAAACAGGAAAATTCACAAAAACACTTTCAATGCTGATATCAGGCTAACACACTTTATTGTGTAGCCTACAACACTTAAATGGCACAAAAAAGACTTTAAAATGACTTATAAAGTGCTAACAGTAAAAAAACAGTTTTTAGTATGCAGCAAGGAGTTTTTAAAGCTCAGAGTAGCTAGAAATCGCTTTTCGGTGAGCCTAGCAGTTGCAGGAGAAAATGCAGAGAAAAATATACTTAAATCTGTTGAAAGTCACTCTTTTTCTGCTCTGCTGCTTGTAGTACTCTGCAGGACACCACAAGGAGCTTGGCTGAGTATTATACAAGCAAAAAATGTGCAAATGTGGGTTTTAGGGCAGGGAGATGAAAGAGCTAAGAATTAGCCCAAAACGGCCAATAAATAACAAGTTGCTGGGCTGTGACCACTCCTCCAGGGACAGATAGGCTGCTCAAAGCTCCCCACTCTCACTGGTGAACAGAGAAACTTCCTCCTATCCAAGTAAGGATATGGGCAACACAGGAACTTATACCACAGTCCTGAATTCAGCAAAACCTGAAGACTGGACTAGACTAGCTTAGAAAAGGTGGGAAACAAGAGTGTTTTTTCTTTTATGGCAGAGAAACAGGAAAATTCACAAAAACACTTTCAATGCTTATACCAGGCTAGCAGCGCACTTTAGTGTGTAGCC
Source organism: Protopterus annectens (assembly GCF_019279795.1). Classification (NCBI taxonomy): domain Eukaryota; kingdom Metazoa; phylum Chordata; order Ceratodontiformes; family Protopteridae; genus Protopterus; species Protopterus annectens. The sequence continues at coordinate 1,883,686,103 of NC_056732.1, read as the reverse complement.
TACAACAGTTAAATGGCAAAAATATGACTGTAAAATGACTTATAAAGTGCTAGCAGTACAAAAAACAGTTTTAGTATGGCAAGGAGTTTAAAACTCAATCAGAAAT
>NC_056732.1:1883615715-1883685497 GCF_019279795.1 Protopterus annectens | reverse complement strand
AATGGTATCCCTGGATGTGTGCTACATTCACCCCTGGAGGACATAGCACCACATGACAGACTGATATTAATCCCTGGCCATACTATGGGATATGTACCTGAACAGTGCCATACATACACAGTGGTCCCACACCAATGAGGAGTAACCTCTACTGACCCTGGTAACTACTGCATCATATGCACAACTGGCCTTGTGTTCTAAGCTATGGAAGTTTTAAGTATGGGCAACATGTACAGCAATAATACATATGTGTATATTTCAGGACTATGTACACACAACCTATCTCATGGACATAAATATAGATAGTGAACTATGATACATTTGGAGGTGTCACAGTAAACACAGTATTAACCTGCTACTTTGCATTACCTGTGTTTGTGGCAGCTGTTGCTGTGTCAGTGGTGCTGCTTGCTGCTTGCTGTTTTCTGTTGCTGCTGCTGCTGGTTTTGTTGCTGTCAGTCTGTTTATTTTCTTATTTCTGTTTCTCTCTCTCTCTCTCTTTCTCAGGTTTGTGCAATGATTGTATTGCATGTGTGGAGTGTGGGTACTGAATGCTTTTGTAGGTATCTGCATAGGCCCATGTGATGGCCTCTGCACCAATTGTAAGGCAGCATTGGCTAATTGCATACAGCCAGTTGTGTACTGATTGCATGTCTCACTGTGATTTCAGGACAGTGCTGTAAAAAGGTATGTGAGATAGGTGTTGCCCTTTCAGATTGTAAGGGCGTGGACCATGCTGGTATGCTGTTGGAAAATGTTCTGTGAGTGTGAAGGTTAGTACATCTCTCATGCTTCATGCTGTGTTGTGAATTCAGGTTTCTGCATTTCTCCCACCTGTTCCCTGTAGTGAGTGTGTATGCATACTGACACCCACAACTATATTTATTATGTATTGCTATATATACATATGTGTACATATACATACTGTCATATATGTACATTAGCTGACAATATTGGGTACAAGCTAACAATTTTCAGGGCTGTTTCTGTTAACACACACTAGTATGGGAATCCGGTAATTGGGACAGTGAAAGTCTGTCTGCATGCTTAGGGTAGTACACATACTATATTGCCTTTATCTTCATTCCTACTATTACATGTTCCACTTATTTAGCACTATATCCCTGTATGAGAGTCATGTCTTGCTGGTAGGTCATACAGACTAGTGTTACAATGGTCTTGTGGTAGGGCCTACTAGTATGCTTGTATTTTGCTTTCAAATTGAGTACAGGGTCTATCAATCAAAGTGCTGGAGGCACCTTCCAGCAGTTAAGGGGTTAGTAGGTCTCACAGGAGTCAGGCTGTGTTGCAGATTCTGGCTGCTGCATTTATCTTCACTGTCTCCTGTACTGAGTGTGTATGGATACTGACACCTACGACTATATTTCATATGTATTACTATATATTTATATATATGTATGTGTACATTTACATACCTTCTTATGTGTACATTACCTTACATTATTATGTACAAGCGAACAATTAGTAGGGCTGGTTCTGTTAACACTGAACTAGTGTGGGAATCCAGTAATTTGGCCATTAAAACTCTACCTGAAATGCATTGGGTAGTACACCTCTTATATTGCCTTTATATTGATTCCTACTATTACATGTTATATTTATTTTAGCACTATGCTCTTGTATGGCAGTTGTGGCTTGGTGGTAGGTCATACAGACTAATGTTACCAAAGTCCTGGGTTCGAGACTGCAGTGGGAACTTATTTTTCTTTCCAGACTTTCAAAATGAGTACAGGACGTGTCAATCAAAGTGCCATAAAGGCACTTTTAAGCACTTAAAACCAGGTCTGCGCTCGTTTGCGCGGAGCTCATGCATGCGCACTGGCGGTGAGCTCCGCTAACACAAGCGCACACCCGCGCTATTTTCTTTGAAAGAAAAGAAAAAGGGGTGACAGGAAAGTGGTGAAAAAGGGGTCACAAAGAGGGTAAGACAGTAGGGAAACAAGCGTGGGATTTGCAGGAGGGATGTAGGTAAGCCCCATAGATGCCCATGTCTTTAGCAGCAACAGCTGTGCATTTCCATGTATTTTGGTGAGACATTTGAAGCCTTTCACCCCTGAGAGAGGTGTCAAGACAACATTAATGTTTGTTGTAGAGCCAATTGTAATTAACAGTTTCAATGTCAAGTGGACATGTGTGCGACATGGACAGCTATGTATGGGGCGTAATTTTTTTGTGGGTACAGAGTGCCCTTTTTTTTTTTTCAGGTGAGAGTGGTATGTCAGGTGAAGGAAGTCGGTATAGCTGGGGAGGTAGGTTGGGTAGGTTAACAGACAAGACAGACAAGACGCATACAGGGGCAGTGTATGACACACGTGAGGGGGTTACACAATTGACGGGGACGGAGGTTGGGATATCCAAGACGCATGAGCCCACAGATGGCAACAGTGGAACTGATATCCCCACCCATAGGCAGTTGCCACTGTTCCTTCACAGCCCAGGACGGGGCTGTGCTGGGGGCTGTGTAGGCAGGGCAACAGCTGGGGCCGTTAGCTGTGCCACATGAGCCTCGAGCTGGCGTAGGGGCCCAAGAATGGAGTCTTGGATCTCCCTTCGCACCACAGACCGGACACCTTGGAGGGTGAGTGGACGATCTCCTCCGGCCACACTTGCAGAGTGGGGACGGGCCCCATCCCCTGCAGCGCTTCCACCCGAAGGTGGCACAGGGCCACCGGAGGAGGGTCCAGCCTGGGCACTAGTGCCAGGTGCTATCGCCAGCTGAGGTGGGAGAGGTGGGTCCACTGGGACCTGCCTTCCCAAGCGTTCTAGGTTTGTGAGTAGTTATGTTAGTTTGGGTTAGTGGCATTTTATTCCATTCAGATTAGTTGTAACAGCATGCATTGGTATTCCCATTAAACAAACACCCAGATATTAACACCATTGAACAAGGGGCATATCAATATCACATGCATTATTTGAACGGAAATACACAGTCAAACAACATGCAGGGTTGATTAATGGCAACAGGCCATCAGATTTGCAGGTATGAACAGGGAACATGCACGAACAGACATGCATATATTTTTGAAACGGACAAATGTCCATGATTAATGGAATGTTCACATACCAATATTTAGTGGGTGTTGTTATATGGAATTATAGGGTTGGGTGGAGATAGAAAGTGATGACACATTCATAGGTTACACATTGATATACATTTGTAATAGGTACACAATTAAGTTGAGGCTGATGCTTCAAAATAATTTTTATTTGACTGTCATGCTACATCTGTTACAAATACATCACTATCCTACTTATTTTGAATTTGATCAGATACATCATCCTGCTACACTTTGATGACAGGACAGGGGACAACTATGGCTGTTTAGTCTGTCAGATAATCATTCATTCTATCTGCAGATTGTTTACTGTTATCACCATATACAGAATTTGGCCTAGACATTCCAGATTCTGACACACTGAAATCAGTTTGGGATGTTAATTTGTACTTCCCACATGCATTTAGTTCTGTAGAAACACACTGGGGCTAATATATTCAGGGGTTATTACTACTTTATTTATTCATACATGACCCTTTCTGTCACTCTCACACATCCTGCAACTTCACAGTTCAGGTTGGTACTTCTAGGCTTTGTTCACATATTAGACTGGTGGTGATTCAAACACTTTCCAACAGCCTCACTTCTGTCATGATTAAGCATTTCAACAGGGGATATATCTCACATGTGACTACCTCAGATTCTGAAGCTGTACTCTTGAGACTACTGCAGGTTACACTATATTTAATTAATGGTGGGACATCTGTATTACAGCACTGTTTATTTCTATCAATTATATTTCCAGTTACACTTGCATACTGATGAACTTGTTGCAGCCATACCTGCAGACTTTCAATTCTTGCTTGCACATTATATTAGTTTTAATCAATACACTGCAGTGTTCTGATACATGCTACAGTATAATATTTATTTAGAAGTACTGGGTGGGGTTACTAACCTGCATGGTGGCGCAGCCGCGCCAGCCTACGGGAATGCGTCTCACGGTTCGCAGAGCGGACACCTGCAGCTGTAATACGAAAGAAGTAATATTGGACTACACATCTCCATGGTATCAGCCAGTTGAAATCCTTACATACATAAGTAAAATGTAACTTACTCAGTAGTGGGGCGTTGGGCATATCCCGGGCCTCCTGGATCCATTCGGTCAACTGGTCTTGCTTATGTCACTTCAGGTCCGCATGGTGGTGACGGACCTGCTCACCAGTGCGTGAAATGCCAGTAGCACTGGTCAGATCATGAGCCAACTGGTCCCATGCCTCCGGCCTGTATGCTCCCCATGAGACCTGGCCCTGCATGAGTTTGGCCTTGTGATGATGGACAAGGAGCCAGACCATGTATCTAGACCCCTCAACGCCCCAACGCTGTGCTCGAAAGCAACGCCCCTCACCTACTCCACTCATTCTGACTGCAGGTCTGTCCTACAATCGGTTCTGCTGTGTATTCCCGCCTATGGGGCTTATATATGCCACTTTTCCCGCACATTTCTCTGATTGGCCATTTTGGAATTGTATCTACTTCACTGAAAATCCTTTATCATGCTCCATTCTGGATTTTATCCCATATATATGCTATTTCTGCATTTCTAGGTATTGTTCTCATGGCTTAGTGGTTTAGTACCTTGACTCTAGTGCATGGTATCCTGGGTTCGAATCTGTCCACTGATTTTTAATTTTCCTGTCAGAAGTGAGTTGAGGACCTGTCAATCAAACATGCCATAAGCACTTTTAAGCACTTAAAAGCAGGTCTGCGCTCGTTTGCGCGGAGCTAACGCATGCGCACTGCCAGTTAGCTTGTGGTAGCGGCGCGCAAACGGTGTGCGCTAGGATAAACCTTAATTGGCTAGTGACACACATGTTAAGGTAAGCACAGCTAGTTGCAAACAGTTTCAGTCTGTTAAACTGATGCTTAGCAACGAGCATACAGTTTGCAGCTTTTTAAACACTGCGCAGCTACGGGCACTCTGTCTCACAGCAGCTTAGCTATCAGTACATTTCTGATTATTTTTATTATTGTGTTACTTCAATATATATGCTCCATTTCATTCCATTTTACAAAAGGGTATACTTTTACATTTGTACAATACTGTCAGGGGCTTTTTTAGTGCTTATTTACAAAAAAAAAAGTTGTTGTGTGGGCTCGAACCCTGCCTGCCTACTCTTAAGCCGGCAACTCTACCACTAAGCTATTGCTTCTTGGCTTACTTTGCATATTTAGTTCTCATATCCTTTTCCACTGATTGCTAACTGCAGTTGCGCTAGTAGCACACCCGCGCACACGAGCGCACACAGTAGCACACCTTTACTGGGTTTAAAAAAAATAAGACAGTTTTTATTTTCATTTTATAGCCTCTGTTCACTTTGTACACTGATGGTCTGTGGGGGAATGTGTTGCGTAGTGTGTTTATTTACATTTCTAAGGCCTCTCTCGTGGCTGATTACTTTCAGCCATTCTACACTTACGGGGGCGTGTCCGCATGCAGGGCTTAGCCTACGGACATGCCCCCTACTCTCTTACACGGACCATGTAAGAGTTACAGTGTGATTCAGCATGCCTCATGCACCTCATGCATATGCATGACATGCTGACATCACACCGTTTAACTGCAGCCTCCGTGTAAGAGTTATAAATCTTACACGGAGGCTTCCCGAATCTGGCCCTCTATCTGTAGAAGCATTTATTCAGCCTGCTGTCAGACAGGTATGTCTGCAATGTAAAACACTAGCTGGAGATGTATTTATTCACCCACTGTCAAACAGGTATGTGCTCAATAAAAACTGTATCTGGAGAAGTATTTATTCAGCCTGCTGTCAGACATGTATGTGCTCAGTGTAAAACATTATTTAGAGAAGCATTTATTCAGCTTGATGTCAGACAGGTATGTCTGCAATGTAAAACACTATCTGGAGAAGTATTTATTCAGCCCACTGTCAGACAGGTTTGTCTGCACTGTAAACCCCTATCTGGAGAAGTATTTATTCAGCCTGCTGTCAGACAGGTATGTCTGCAATGTAAAACACTATCTGGAGATGTACTTATTCACCCACTGTCAAACAGGTATGTGCTCAATAAAAACACTATCTGGAGAAGTATTAATTCGGAATGCTGTCAGACAGGTATATCTGCAGTGTAAAACCCTATCTGGAGAAGTATTTATTTAGCCTGCTGTCAGAAAGGTATGTGCTCAATGGAAAATGCTATATGGAAAAGTATTTATTCAGCCTGCTGTCAGACAGTTATGTCTGCAAAATAAAACATTATTTAGAGAATAATTTATTCAGCCTGCTGTCAGACAGATATGTCTGCAATGTAAAACACTGTCTGGAGAAGTATTTATTCAGCCACTGTCAGACAGGTATGTCCTTAACGTAAAACACTATCCGGAGAAGTATTGATTCAGCGCACTGTCAGACAGGTATGTGCTCAATGTAAAAATATCTGGAGAAGTATTTATTTAGCCTGCTGTCAGAAATGTATGTGCTCAATGGAAAACACTATCTGGAGAAGAATTTATTCAGCCTGCTGTCAGACAGGTATGTCCTCAATGTAAAACACTATGTGGAAAAGTATTTATTCAGCATGATATCAGATAGAGTTTTACATTGAGGACATACCTGTCTGAGAGTAGGCAGCGCCGCCTAAACAGGTTTAAACTATTCCGGGCTCCACAAAGTTTGCTCTTCACTTTTTCCCTTAGAACTGTTCAAACTCTCAAAGTAATCACTCTATTCTCTTTCCAAAGCCCTGCACTTGCTCAGCTCTTATAAGGAAACACTAACTAACTAAAGCACTACACCCTCCTTGACTTCTCATAAGTATTAGACACCCGATTGGTCCTTCCTGATCAAGTGAAAAATCAGTTCCCTTCCCTAATCTGATCAGTAAAAAAAAACAGTTCCCTATACTAATCTGGTATGTCCAATGTCAGTTTCAAGGTTACTCTCAAGTCCAGCTGGTGAATCTGGGAATTTTGAGGCAATGTTACAAATGCCTTATGTACACAGACAACCCTCTCCTCCTTCCAACAAACTCTAATACATGTGACAGATGCAGTTACACAGCCAAACTGGAGGCAGAGCTCTCTCAACCCAAGACTGGCACAGTCAGTCAGGTGGAAAAGGTAACCAACCACACCACACAGACCTATTGCATCTGCATACCCAACACATAAACACACAAAAACATACTCGGAGGCTCTAAATAAAAATCTGCCTAAACAGCAAAGACCTCCTAAGCAGATATCCAAGCAACAGCCACCCCTCAATACCCACAAATCACATATTTCACAAAATCAGTGTGCCTCCACAGTCACAGCCCATAAGGCCAAACAACACACAAAATACACTTGTTATAGGGGACTCTATTGTCCGGCACACTGACGTCCCACTCACCAGACTGAACAAGAGAAGGTCACTGTAAGCTGCCTGTCGGATGCCAGGATCTGCCACATAACGCAAGCACTTGGGTCACTCCAAAGCAAGTACAAGTATGACTCAGTCATTGTCCATGCTGGTGTGAATGACCTGAGACGTACCTCCCTGGACTACATGAAAAGAGACATAGAGGAGCTCTCTGACCATGTAGCCCAGGCTGGTATGTCCCTGACCTTGAGTAGCATCTTGCCCTCACCAAGAATGATGCCACAGTATAAAGACAAAATGATCAGTTTCAACAATTGGCTAAAGTATTGGTGTCATTCAAAGGGGATCCAGTGTCTGTCAGCCTGGGATGACATGCTCGACAAGCCACACTGCTTTGCTAGGGACGGCTTGCACCTGTCACCCTTAGGCTTTTGGATACTGGCCAAGGCTCTTGCCACCCCCATAGTGCCTTTTTTAGGCAAGGCTCAAAGGACAAACCCACCTCCATAGACAACCCAAAGATAAAAAAACTAAAGGTAATGCTACTCAATGCCAGAAGTATAAACCTCAAGATGCACGCACTCGAGACTCTCCTCAGTATGGAGAAAATCGATGTCTGTGCAGTAACAGAGACCTGGTTCAAGGCTCCTGAGAGCACCCCAGCACTACCAGGTTATAACTCATACCATGTGTTTCAGCCCCAAAACTCGGACCGAAGCACAAAAGGAGGGGGAGTATCTATATTCATCAAAGATACCTACATCTCCAGGTTAGTGGCACTGCACAAAGCATCAGAAACCATCCATGTGCAACTAACAGCGGGCAAAACTGCCTTTCAGTTTGTAGCTTGCTACAGAGCACCCTCCCTATTACAGGAACCCCACTTGGCATTCCTGAGAACAATGGAGAATATGAAGGTCTCTCCAAACACTATGTTATTGGGTGACTTCAACTACCCAAACATTGACTGGGAAAACTACTCAAGCCCAAACACCCTCGCCCAACGGTTCCTTGAATTTATAAACTGTAACGCAATGGAACAACTGGTCACCACTCCCACAAGAGGGAACAACATATTGGACCTGGTCATCACCAGCATGGAGACTCTATATTCCACACCAAAGGTAAACCCCTCATTGGTAAGATCAGACCATAAACAAATTTCCCTGGACATCAATATCCCGTCCCCACCCCCACCCAAGGAAATCACTGTAAAGAATTTCTCAAAAGCCAACTTTGCACTTCTCAAGACTGAGGTAGAATCCTTCAAAGCCCCTGGGCCAGAGGATAATACAGCCCAATCCACATAATCCTTTACAAATGCATTCTATGAGCACCTGCAGGAATGCATGGATCGTGCTATCCCAAATAAAACCAAAACTCACTCCTCCAAAAATAGGAGACCGGTCTGGTGGACCCCGGCCATAAATAAGCTATACAACAGAAGGAGGAAGCTACTACATGACAGAGCAAAATCCCAAAAAGGGAAGGCATCTCTGATCAGTGTTAGCAAGAAACTTCGATCCCTCATAAAATCATCAAAGGCCAGTTTCGAAAGAAAAATTGTCCTAGACACTAAAGATAATCACAAGGCCTTCTTTAGTTATGTCAGAAACATGGGCGAAACTCCCAGATATGCTCTGAATTGTTGCATAACGGTACAAAATATACCGAACCTACAGACATAGCCAACATCCTGGCAGACAGATTCAGCGCAAACTCCCCCCCTTCCCCCCCAAAGGAGCAAACACCTATCCCAACTGAATGTAACCTCCCTGACATCACAGATGCACAGGTGAAAGCTGCCCTCTCCAAAGAAAAAAACACAGCATCTATGGGACCGGACGGTGTCCCAGGTTGTGTCTTAAGCGAGCTCCAAGAAGAACTGAACCCCCACATTAAGTCACGGTTCAAACTTAGCCTTACTACAGGATATGTACCCAAAGAATGGCGTACAGCTGCAGTGGTCCCACTCCACAAAGGTGGTGCCACAACGGACCCCGGAAACTATTGCCCCATAAGCCTGACTAGTCTGGTCTGTAAAGCTATTGAGCGTATTATCATGGAACTCATAAACGAGGACATTGGGAGCCTCCAGACACTGGACCCTACCCAATTTGGCTTTGTTAAGGGCAGATCTTGCCTCTTAAACCTAGTTGATTTCTTTAAAACAGTTACCAAAGCCATAGATGAGGGCAAGGTAGTCCACACAGCCTACCTGGACCTCACAAAAGCTTTCGACACAATACCCCACTCGGGCATCATAAATCAGCTTACCAGCTTAAATATCAACCCCTATATCACAAGATGGCTTGCAAACTGGCTCAGAGATAGAACCCACATAGTCAGAATCACAAGTGGCATGTCCAAATCCAAACCAGTTACAAGTGGCGTCCCACAGGGCTCAGTTCTGGGACCTCTCTTATTCAGTATATACTTCTCTGAGGTTCAGGCTAACAAGGAGGGATTATGGCTGACAAAGTTCACAGATGACTGCAAATTGGGGGCCATAATCGAATCTCCAGCTGACACAAGCATCCTCCAAAAGGGTCTCACAGAGACGGATGCTTGGTGCCAGAGCCACGGCCTCAAGTTAAATGCTAAAAAGTGCATAGTCATTCTCTTTGGGAAAAACAAGGTGCCCACAAATTACACATAGGTGGTAATCCATTAAGTAAGGAAGAAGTAATTAGAGATTTGGGGAGCAACGTAGATAGTAATCTCTCCTTTGATAATCACGTTTCCAAAGTGGATAGAAAGACCTTCTATATAGCCCACCTTATCACAAAAGGGTTCGCATCTAGATCAAGAGAGGTCATTCTGCCCCTCTACTCGTCACTCATCAGGCTCATAATTGAATACAATGACCCTTTTGGGATGTACCTTACCTGACACCTGCAGCAACTGGAGAGACCCCAAAAGTACCTCACAAGAGGATCATAGGCTACAAACAGATGTCCTATGCAGCTCGACTAAAGAAACTTCAGCTCTACTCAGCTGCTTACCGCCTACTCAGAGGTGATCTATGCCTGACATACAAAGCCATGTCAAACCCAGAATTAATGGACATGCTCCACCTCACAAAATGCAAGTCCCTTAGAGCTACATGCTCCAGGGACCTAAACCTCAGCACAAAAAATAAATAGGACATGCTGGAGGGACAGATTCATTTCCCAGAGGCTCCCCTCACTCTGGAAAAGAATCCCAATTCATGTTAGACATAGCCCCTCGCTGACCCTCTTCAAGCGAAATTTGGACGCGTGGATGGGAAATCGCAAATTCACCCCTGGGATCTCTACTGTGTCCCTGCTAGACAGAGGCACATTAAACTAATCTTAAAAGGGTACCTTTTGTGACCTACTTTACAGAGGCACAGTAGGCTAATCTAATAGGGAGGCGGAAGCCAAATACACTCTGGCTAGGCTTATAAATGCCCTAGGGCAGATAGCCTAGTATCTACCTCTGAACCTATGAACCTATGAAAAGGTATGTGCTCAATGTAAAACACTATGTGGAGAAGGATTTATTCAGCCTGCTGTCAGGCAGTTATGTCTGCAAAGTAAAACACTATCTGGAGAAGTATTTATTCAGCCTACTCTCAGACAGGTATGTCCTCAATGTAAAACTCTATCTGTAAAAGTATTTAATCAGCCTGCAGTCTGACAGGTATGTGGTCAATGAAAAACACTATCTGGAGAAGTATTTATTCAGCCTGCTGTCAGACAGGTATGTCTGCAATGTAAAACATTATTTATAAAAGCATTTATTCAGCTTGCTGTCAGAAAGGTATATCTACAATGTAAAAAAATATCTGGAGAAGTATTTATTCAGCCTGCTGTCAGACAAGTATGTTCTCAATGTAAAAAAAAAAACTATCTAGATAAGTATTTATCCAGCCTGCTGTCAGACAGGTATGTGCTCCATGTAAAAAATTATTTAAAGAAACATTTATTCAGCCTGCTGTCAGACAGGTATGTTTGCAATGAAAAACACTATCTGGAGAAGTATTTATTCAGCCACTGTCAGACAGGCATGTCCTCAATGTAAAACACTATCTGAAGAAGTATTTATTCAGCCTGTTGTCAGACAGGTATGTGCTCAATGAAAAATAATATCTGGATAAGTATTTATTCAGCCCACTGTCAGACAGGTATGTCCTCAATGTAAAATACTATCTGGAGAAGTATATATTCAGAATGCTGTCAGTCAGTTATGTCTGACAGCATGTAAAACATTATTTAGAGAAGCGTTTATTCAGCCTGCTGTCAGACAGGTATGTCTATAATGTAAAACACTAGCTGGAGATGTATTTATTCACCCACTGTCAAACAGGTATGTGCTCATTAAAAACTCTATCTGGAGAAGTATTTATTCAGAATGCTGTCAGACAGGTATGTCTGCAATGTAAAATACTATCTGGAGAAGTATTTATTCAGCCTGCTGTCAGACATGCATGTGCTCAGTGTAAAACATTATTTAGAGAAGCATTTATTCAGCTTGATGTCAGACAGGTATGTCTGCAATGTAAAACACTATCTGGAGAAGTATTTATTCAGCCTGCTGTCAGACAGGTATGTCTGCAATGTAAAACACTATCTGGAGATGTACTTATTCACCCACTGTCAAACAGGTATGTGCTCAATAAAAACACTATCTGGAGAAGTATTAATTCAGAATGCTGTCAGACAGGTATGTCTACATTGTAAAACCCTATCTGGAGAAGTATTTATTTAGCCTGCTGTCAGAAAGGTATGTGCTCAATGGAAAATACTATATGGAAAAATATTTATTCAGCCTGCTGTGAGACAGTTATGTCTGCAAAATAAAACATTATTTAGAGAAGAATTTATTCAGCCTGCTGTCAGACAGATATGTCTGCAATGTAAAACACTGTCTGCAGAAGTATTTATTCAGCCACTGTCAGACAGGTATGTGCTCAATGTAAAAATATTTGGAGAAGTATTTATTTAGCCTGCTGTCAGAAATGTATGTGCTCAATGGAAAACACTATCTGGAGAAGAATTTATTCAGCCTGCTGTCAGATAGATATGTCCTCAATGTAAAACACTATCTGGAGAAGTATTTATTCAGCCTGATGTGAGACAGGTATGTCCTCAATGTAAAGCACTATGTGGAGAAGTATTTATTCAGCCTGCAGTCTGGCAAGTATGTGGTCAATGTAAAACACTACCTGGAGAAGTTTTTATTCAGCCCACTGTCAGACAGGTATGTGCTCAATGAAAAATACTATCTGGATAAGTATTTATTCAGCCCACTGTCAGACAGGTATGTCCTCAATGTAAAATACTATCTGGAGAAGTATGCATTCAGAATGCTGTCAGTCAGTTATGTCTGACAGCATGTAAAACATTATTTAGAGAAGCGTTTATTCAGCCTGCTATCAGACAGGTATGTCTGCAATGTAAAACACTAGCTGGAGATGTATTTATTCACCCACTGTCAAACAGGTATGTGCTCAATAAAAACACTATCTGGAGAAGTATTTATTCAGAATGCTGTCAGACAGGTATGTCTGCAATGTAAAATACTATCTGGAGAAGTATTTATTCAGCCTGCTGTCAGACATGTATGTGCTCAGTGTAAAACATTATTTAGAGAAGCATTTATTCAGCTTGATGTCAGACAGGTATGTCTGCAATGTAAAACACTATCTGGAGAAGTATTTATTCAGCCCACTGTCAGACAGGTATGTCTGCAATGTAAAACCCTATCTGGAGAAGTATTTATTCAGCCTGCTGTCAGACAGGTATGTCTGCAATGTAAAACACTATCTGGAGATGTACTTATTCACCCACTGTCAAACAGGTATGTGCTCAATAAAAACACTATCTGGAGAAGTATTAATTCAGAATGCTGTCAGACAGGTATGTCTGCAGTGTAAAACCCTATCTGGAGAAGTATTTATTTAGCCTGCTGTCAGAAAGGTATGTGCTCAATGGAAAATGCTATATGGAAAAGTATTTATTCATCCTGCTGTCAGACAGATATGTCTGCAATGTAAAACACTGTCTGGAGAAGTATTTATTCAGCCACTGTCAGACAGGTATGTCCACAATATAAAACACTATCCAGAGAAGTATTGATTCAGCCCACTGTCAGACAGGTATGTGCTCAATGTAAAAATATCTGGAGAAGTATTTATTTAGCCTGCTGTCAGAAATGTATGTGCTCAATGGAAAACACTATCTGGAGAAGAATTTATTCAGCGTGCTTTCAGATAGATATGTCCTCAATGTAAAACACTATCTGGAGAAGTATTTATTCAGCCTGATGTCAGACAGGCGTGTCCTCAATGTAAAACACTATGTTGAGAAGTATTTATTCAGCCTGCTGTCAGACAGGTATGTCTGCCAAGTAAAACACTATCTGGAGAAGTATTTATTCAGCCTACTCTCAGACAGGTATGTCCTCAATGTAAAACTCTATCTGTAAAAGTATTTATTCAGCCTGCAGTCTGGCAAGTATGTGGTCAATGAAAAACATTATCTAGAGACGTATTTATTCAGCCTGCTGTCAGACAGGTATGTCTGCAATGTAAAACATTATTTATAGAAGCATTTATTTAGCTTGCTGTCAGAAAGGTATGTCTACAATGTAAAAAAATATCTGGAGAAGTATTTATTCAGCCTGCTGTCAGACAGGTATGTCCTCAATGTAAAAAATTATTTAAAGAAACATTTCTTCAGCCTGCTGTCAGATTGTCTGCAATGTAAAATATTATTTAGAGATGCATTTATTTAGCTTGCTGTCAGACAGGTATGTTTGCAATGAAAAACACTATCTGGAGAAGTATTTATTCAGCCACTGTCAGACAGGCATGTCCTCAATGTAAACCACTATATGGAGAAGTTTTTATTCAGCCCACTGTCAGACAGGTATGTGCTCAATGAAAAATACTATCTGGATAAGTATTTATTCAGCCCACTGTCAGACAGGTATGTCCTCAATGTAAAATACTATCTGGAGAAGTATATATTCAGCCTGCTGTCAGTCAGTTATGTCTGCAATGTAAAACATTATTTAGAGAAGCATTTATTCAGCCTGCTGTCAGACAGGTATGTCGCCAATGTAAAAGACTATCTGGAGAAGTATTTATTCAGCCCACTGTCAGGCAAGTATGTGCTCAATGTAAAACACTATCTTGAGAAGTATTTATTCAGCCTGCTGTCAGACAGGTATGCTTTAATGTAAAACACTATCTGGAGATGTATTTATTCAGCCTGCTGTCAGACAGGTATGTGCTCAATGAAAAACACTATCTGGAGAAGTATTTATTCAACCCCTTTGCCAGACAGGTATGTCCTCAGTTGTAAAACACTATATGGAGAAGTATTTATTCGGCCCACTGTCAGACATGTATGTGATCAATGTAAAAATATCTGGAGAAGTATTTATTCAGCCTGCTGTTCATAAGTTCTTACGTAGGTACTTGGCTATTGGCCCTGGGGCCTAAACAAGTCCAGCCAAAAAGGTACCCTGGCTTTGTCCACCAAAGAAAATTATTTTCCTGTGCCACTGTTGAGCAGAGCCACAGAGGTGATCCCCGGGATAAATTTCCTATTTCCCATCCAGTCATCAAGATTTTTCTTGAAGAGTGCTAATGAGGGGCTTTGTTTGATATAGATAGGTAGTTTTTTCAGAGTATGGGAAGTCTCTGGGACAGGAATCTATCCCTCCGGCATGTTTTGTTTATTGTGGTGACAAGGTTTAGGTCCCTAGAGCATGTAGCTTGGAGGGACTGGGATTTCTTTAAGTGGAGCATTGTCCAACAGGTCTGGGTTTGACATAGCTTTGTATATTAGGCAGAGATCACCTCAGAGTAGGTGGTATGCAACGGAGTAAAGCTGGAGTTTTTTGAGACTGTCTGCGTTGGGCATCTGTTTGAGGCCAGTAATCCTCTTTGTGAGGTATTTCTGTGGCCTTTCCATTTGGTGTAGATGTCTTGTGAGGTACATACCAAAATGGGCGTTGCACTTTATAATGGGTCTACTAAGTGATGAGTTGACAGGAACAATGACCTCTTTTTTTGTGGATGAGAAACCTTTTGTGATGAGATGTGCCAAGTAGAAGGATTTCCTGACTACTGTGATGATGTGATTATCAAAGGAGAGACTACTGTCCACCTGTGTCCCAAGGTCTCTTATCACACTTTCGGTGTTAAGTATACTATTGCCTATGTTGTAGTTCATGGGTACACAGTTTTTACCAAAGGGGATGACAATGCACTTTTTGGCATTGAGCTTGAGGCCATGGCTTTGACACCAGGCATCTGTCTCAGTGAGGCCCTTTTGTAGGATGTCCACATCATTAGGAGTTTTGATTATGGCTCCTAGTTTGCAATCATCTGTGAACTTTGTTAGCCAAATACCTTCTGTGGTAGCCTGTACTTCAGAGAAGTAGATACCAAACAGGAGAGGACCCAGGACTGAACCCTGTGGTACTCCACTTGTCACTGGTCAGAAATCGGATTTGGAGTCTGCTACTTTCACAGTCTGGGTTCTGTCAGTGAGCCAGATGACAACCCATCTTGTAACATAGGGATTTATACCTAGTTTAGTGAGTTTATATATAATTCCAGAGTGGGGGATGGTGTTGAAAGCCTTGGCAAGATCTAGATTGGCTGTGTGAACCACCTTACCCTTGTCTACAGATTTGGTGACTGCTTCAAAGAAGTCTATCAGGTTTAGGAGACATGATCTGCATTTTACAAACCCAAATTGGGAAGGGCCCAGAGTTTGGAGATTAACAATGTCCTTGTTTATAAGATCCATGATGATACATTCCATGGCCTTGCAGACCAGGCTCTTCAAGCTAATGGGGCGGTAGTTCCTAGGATCCATGGTGCCCCCCCCACCCTTGTGGAGTGGAATAACCGTCGCTGTGCGCCATTCAGTAGGCACAAAGCCTGAGGTGAGGCTATGATTGAACATGTTACTTAGGTGGGGTGCCAGTTCATTCTATTGTTTGTATAGAATGCAGCCTGGGATGTTGTCTGGTCCCATGGATACTGTGCTCTTGGCTTTGGAGAGTGTGGTTTTTACCCTTGCAGACATGATTACAGGAACTTTGCATTCTTTTGGTATAGAGATGGGCGCTATAGGGGGTGAGAGAGGGGGTGAAGGTAGCACTGAACCTATCTGCCAGGATGTTGGCAATATCAGTTGGGTCTATATATTTATGTGCTCAATGAAAACCACTATCTGGAGAAATATTTATTAAGCCTGCTGTCAGACAGTTATGTATGCAATGTAAAACATTATTAAGAGAAGCATTTATTCAGCCTGGTGTCAGACAGGTATGCCCTCAATGTAAAACACTATATGAGAAGTATTTCTTCAGCCCACTGTCAGACAAGTATGTCCTCAATGTAAAATTCTATCTGGAGAAGTATTTATTCAGCCCACTGTCAGCCAGGTATGCGCTCAATGTAAAACACTATCTGGAGAAGTATTTATTCAGCCTGTTGTCAGAAATGTATGTGCTCAATGGAAAACGCTATCTGGAAAAGTATTTATTCAGCCTGCTGTCAGACATCTATGTCCCTCAATGTAAAACATAATCTGGGGAGTTATTTATTCAGCCTGCAGTCAGACAGTTATGTCTGCAATGTAAAACATTATTAAGATAAGCATTTATTCAGCCTGCTGTCAGACAGGCATGTTCTCAATGCAAAACACTAATTGGAGAAGTATTTCTTCAGCCCACTGTCAGACAGGTATGTCCTCAATATAAAACCCTGTCTGGAGAAGTATTTATTCATCCCACTGTCAGACAGGTATGTGCTCAATGTAAAACACTATCTTGAGAAGTATTTATTAAGCCTGCTGTCAGACGGGTATGTCCTCAATGTAAAACACTATGTGGAGATGTATTTACCAATGTCTTTGTTTGTAAGTTCCATGATGATACATTCCATGGCCTTGCAGACCAGGCATGTCAGGCTAATGGCACGGTAGTTCTCAGGGTCCGTGGTGGCTCCCCGCTTGAGGAGTGGGATAACTGTCACTGGGCACCATTCAGCAGGCACAAATCCTGAGGTGATGCTATGATTGAGCATGGTACTTAGGTGGGGTGCCAGTTTGTTCTGTAGTCCATGTAGAATGCAGCCTGGGATGTTGTCTTGTCCCATGGATGCTGTGTTCTTGGCTTTGGAGAGTGTGCTTTTTTACCTGTGCAGCCATGATTACAGGAACCATTCTTCCGGTATAAAGATGGGCTCTTTAGGGGGTGAGAGGGCATAAAGTTAGCACTGAACCTATCTGCCAGGATATTGGCAATATCAGCTGGGTCTGTATATGTATGTGCTCAATGAAAAACACTATCTGGAGAAGTATTTATTCAGCCTGCTGTCAGAAATGTATGTGCTCAATGCAAAATGCTATCTGGAGAAGTATTTATTCAGCCTGCTGTCAGACAGGTTTGTCCTCAATGTAAAACACTATCTGGAGAAGTATTTATTCAGCCTGCTGTCAGACAGTTATGTCTGCAATGTAAAACATTATTAAGAGAAGCATTTATTCAGCCTGCTGTCAGACAGGTATGTCCTCAATGTAAAACACTATCTGGAGAAGTATTTTTTCAGCCCACTGTCAAACAGGTATGTGCTCAATGTAAAACACTATCTGAAGAAGGATTTATTCAGCCTGCAGTCTGATAAGTATGTCCTCAATGTAAAACCCTATCTGGAGAAGTATTTATTCAGCCTGCTGTCAGACAGGTATGTGCTCAATTAAAAACAATATCTGGAGAAATATTTATTCAGCCTGCTGTCAGACAGGTATGTCTGCAATGTAAAACACTATCTGGACCACAAGCAACACATAAACCACAAAAGCAGTGTGCAAAGCAGTCACAGCCCTTAAGGCCAAATACAACACCAAACATACTTGTCATAGGTGGCTCCATAGTCAGACACACTGACGTCCCACTCACCAGGCTGAACAAGGAGAGGGTCACAGTAAGCTGCCTATCGGGTGCTAGAATCCGCCACATAACACAAGCACTCGGGTCACTCCACGGCAAGTACAAATATGACACAGTCATTGTCCATGCTGGTGTGAACGACCTGAGACGTACCTCCCTGGACTACATGAAAAGAGACATAGAGGAGCTCTCTGATTATGTAGCCCAGGCAGGTATGACCTAACCCTGAGCAGTATCCTTCCTTCACCAAGAATGATGCCACAATATAGAGACAAGATGATCAGCTTTAACAATTGGCTTAATGTCTGGTGTCATTCAAAGGGATCCAGTGTCTGTCTGCCTGGGATGACATGCTTGACAAGCCACGCTGCCATGAGGGCGGCTTGCACCTGTCACCCTGGGATTCCGGATATTGGCTAAGGCTCTTGCCACCCCATAGTGCCTTTTTAGGCAAGGCTCAAATTCTAAACCTACCACCCTAGAAAACAAAATGGGAAGAAATTGAGGTAATGCTGCTCAATGCCAGAAGTCTAAATCTCAAAATGCACTTTTCGAGGCCCTTCTCAGTATGGAGAACATCGATGTCTGTGCTGTAACTGAAACCTGGTTCAAGGCTCCTGAGAGCACCCGGCACTATTAGGTTTTACCTCATATCATGCGTTCGGCCCCAAAACCGGACCACTCCACAAAAGGAGGGTGTATCCATATTCATAAAGGATACTCACACCTCCAGGTTGGTAACGCATGAAGCTTGAAACCATCCAGGTGCAACTAACCATAGGCAAAACTGCTCTACAAATTGTAGCATGCTACAGGCCACCCTCTCAAACTCAGGAACCCCACACAGCCTTCCTGAAGACACTGGAGGGTATAAATGTATCTCAAACACCATCATATTGGGTGACTTCAACTACCCGAATATAGACTGGGAACATTACTCAAGCCTAACTTTCTAGCCCAACGGTTCCTGGAGTTCATAAATTCAAATGCCATGGAACAGCTAGTTACTGTTCCCACGAGAGGAGAAAATATACTAGATCTCATTGTCACAAACATGGGGACAAAATGCTCCACACCGAGTATATCCCTCATTGGTGAGATCTGATCATAAACTAATCTCACTGGAAATCCACATCCCGCCCCACCCCAAACAAAAGACCATAGTGAAGAACTTCTCTAAAGCAAACTTCACACTACTCAAGACTGGTGTGGTATCCTTCAAGGCCCCTGAGTCAGAGGAAACCACAACCCAAGCTCTGGAAGCCCTTACAAATGCCTTCTATGAACACCTCCAGGACTGCATGGATCAGGCAATCCCAAATAAAACCAAGTCTCTTTCCACAAAGGGCAAATGTCCAGTCTGGTGGACCCCAGCCATTAACAAACTTTACAATAAGAGGAGAAAGCTATTACATGATAGAACAAAATCCATAAAGGAAGTCACCCCTGATCATTATTAGTAAAAAATACGAGCACTCATAAAATCAACTAAGGCCAATTTTGAGAGAAAAATTGCCATGGATTCAAAGGACAATCATAAGGCCTTTTTCAGCTATGTTAGGAACCTGGGTGGAAACTCACAGATATGCTCAGAATTAGTCCAAAATGATACAAAAATCACTGAACCCACAGACATTGCCAACATACTGGCAGACAGGTTCAGTGCAAACTTCACCCTCTCCCCTAAAGGAGAGATAACTATCCCAGCCGAGTGTAGCCTCCCGGACATCTCAAATGCAGGTGAAAGCTGCTCTCTCTAAAGCTAAAAACACAGCATCAATGGGACGAATGGTGTCCCGGCTGTGTGCTACCTGAGCTAAATGAGGAATTAAACCACATAAGGCAGCTGTTTAATCTCAGCCTTACCACAGGATACGTGCCCAAGGAGTGGTGTCACGGCAACTGTGTCCCACTCCACAAAGGTGGCGCCTCACGGACCCTGGTAATTACCGCCCCATAAGCTTAACAAGTCTAGTCTGCAAAGCTATGGAGAGGATCATAATGGAGCTCATAAACAAAGATATAGGGGACTTGCAGACATTGGACCCGACCCAGTTTGGCTTTGTCAAGGGAAGATCATGCCTTTTGAACTTGGTCGACTTCTTGAAATAGTCACCAAGGCCATTGATGAGGAAAGGCAGTCCATACAGCCTACCTTGACCTTGCAAGGCTTTCGACACAATACCCCACTCGGGTATTGTAGAAAAACTACCAGCTTAAATGTAAACCCATATGTCACAAGATGGGTTGCAAACTGGCTTAAGGACAGAACCCACAGGGTTAGAGTTGCTGGCGCTGTGTCAGACTCCAAGCCGGTCACAAGTGGTGTCCCACAGGGCTCGGTCCTTGGCCCCTATTGTTTGGCATCTACTTCTCAGAAGTACAGGCCAACATGGGAGGACTTTGGCTGACAAAGTTTGCAGATGACTGCAAACTGGGCCATAGTGGAAAGTGCATCGGACACGGATATCCTTCAGAAGGGACTCACGGAAACAGATAGCTGGTGCCAGAGCCATGGCCTGAAGTTAAACGCCAAAAATGTATAGTCATACCCTTGGGAAAAACAAGGTAACCCCAAGCTACCATATAGGTGGCAATCCACTAAGCACAGAAGAGGTTATCAGGGACCTGGGGACCCAGGTTGACAGTGGCCTTTCTTTGACACTCACATTGCTAAAGTGGTTAGAAAGACCTTCTACATTGCCCACCTGATCATGAAGGGATTCACATCCAGATCTAGTGAGGTCATTGTTCCCCTGTACTCTTCACTTATCAGACCAATGATCGAGTACAATGCCCCATTCGGGATGTATCTCACCCGACATCTGCAGCAATTGGAGAGACCCCAAAAGTTCCTCACCAAAAGGATAAAGGGACTCCAAAATCTGTCATATGCTGCCAGATTGAAGAAACTCCAGCTCCATTCAGTCGCATACCGTCTGCTCAGAGGTGACATGTGCCTGACATACAAGGCCATGTCCAACCCGAATTAATGGACATGCTCCATCTCAAAAATCCAAATCCACCAAAACCACTAGAGCAAGCGACTTAAACCTTAGCACGGATATAAATAGGACGTGCTGGAGGGATAGATTTATCACTCAGAGACTCCCTATGCTGTGGAATAAAATCCCGGTCCATGTGAGGCAGAGCACCTCGCTGACTCTGTTCAAGAGAAATCTAGACCTGTGGATGGGAGATCGTAGGTTTACCCCGGGAATCATCTCTGGGTCACTGCTGGACAGAGGCACAACAAACTAATGGGCACAGTATTTTTTCATATAAGGGGTGGCGTAAGCCACAATAATTTGGGCTAGGCTTATAAATGCCTTAGGGCAGATAGCCTAGTATAAACCTATGAACCTATGAACCTATGAACCTATGGAGAAGTATTTATTCAGCCTGCTTTCAGACAGGTATGTGCTCAATGTAAAACACTATCTGAAGAAGTATTTATTCAGCCTGCTGTCAGACAGGTATGTCTGCAATGTAAAACACTATCTGGAGAAGTATTTATTCAGCCCACAGTCAGACAGGTATGTGCTCAATGTAAACCACTATCTGGAGAAGTATTTATTCATCCACTGTCAGACAGGTATGTCTTCAGTGTAAAACACTATCTGGAGAAGTATTTATTCAGCCTGCTGTCAGAAATGTATGTGCTTAATGGAAAATGCTATCTGGAAAAGTATTTATTTAGCCTGCTTTCAGACAGCTTTGTCCTCAATGTAAAACACTATCTGGATAAGTATTTATTCAGCCTGCTGTGAGACAGGTATGTCTGCAATGTAAAACACTATCTGTGAAGTATTTATCCAGCCACTGTCAGACAGGTATGTCATCAGTGTAAAACACTATCTGGAGAAGTATTTATTCTGCTCACTTTCAGACAGGTATGTCCTTAATGTAAAACACTATCTGGAAAAGTATTTATTCAGCCCACTGTCAGACAGTTATGTGCTCAATGTAAAACATTATCTGGAGAAGTATTTTTGCAGCCTGCTGACAGGTATGTGCTCAATGTGAAACACTATCTGGAGACGTATTTATTCAGCCTGCTGTCAAAAAGTTATGTGCTCAATGGAAAATGGTATATGGAAAAGTATTTATTCAGCCTGGTGTCTGACAGATACGTCCTCAATGTAAAGCACTTCCTGGTGAAGTATTTATTCAGCCTGTTATCAGACAATTATGTCTGCAATATAAAACATTATTTAGAGAAGCATTTGTTCAGCCTGCTGTCAGACAGGTATGTGCTCAATGTAAAATCTGTAGAAGTATTTATTCAGCCTGCTGTCAGACACATATGTCTGCAATGTAGACACTTTCTGGAGAAGTATTTAGTCATCCTGCTGTCAGACAGGTATGTCCTCAATGTAAAACACTATCTGGAGAAACATTTTTTCGGCCTGCTGTCAGACAGGTATGCCCTCAATGCAGAACACTATCTGGAGAAGTATTTATTCAGCCTGCTGTCAGACATGTATGTCTGCAATGTAAAACTGTCTGGACAAGTATTTATTCAGCCTGCTGTTGGACATGTATTTATTTATTTATTTTATTTTACATGTGTTGACCGGGATAGTCCAACTTGATGCATGTCCATTTTCAGTGCAGGCCCTGGTAGAAAAGCTCCAAGGGTAAGCAGATACAACATTACATAATACCAGCATTACGTAATACAAACAGACTATTTACAGAGATTACATAAGTAAGCAGGTTAAACAAGTTCCACAGGTTAGAGTTAATCCCGAGCGTAAGTCAGGATTAAATTAAATTACACAGTAAGCTGGTTAACAGATTTTTACACATTCTGGAGAGAGTTAGCCAGGCTTGATACAGTGACATAGCCAGTTAAGTGACAAATGTTGTTTGAGTCTAGTTTTAAATTGATGAAACCAAAGGTAATCTCCACAAAAAGTTTATTCAAACACACGACATAAATTTCTCCAAATGCAAACTATCTGGAGAAGCATTTTTTCAGCCTGCTGTCAGACAGGTATGTGCTCAATGCAAAACACTATCTGGTGAAGTAGTTATTCAGCCTGCTGTCAGACAGGTATGTCTGCAATGTAAAACACTATCTGGAGAAGTATTTCAGCCTGCTGTCAGACAGGTATGTCCTCAATGCAAAATGCTATCGGGAGAAGTATTTATTCAGCCTGCTGTCAGACAAGTATGTGCTCAATGAAAAACACTATCTGGAGAAGTATTTATTCAGCCCATTGTCAGACAGGTATGTACTTAATGTAAAACACTATCTGGAGAAGTATTTATTCAGCCTGCTGTCAGACATATATGTCTGCAATGTAAAACTGTCTGGACAAGTATTTGTTCAGCCTGCTGCCAGACATGTATTTACTCAATGTAAAACACTATCTGGAGAAGTTTTTATTGATCCACTGTCAGACAGGTATCTGCTCAATGTAAAAGATTATCTGGAGAGGTATTTATTCAGCCTGCTGTCAGAAATAATGTGCTCAATGTAAAATACTATCTGCAGAAGTATTTATTCAGCCTGCTGTCAGACAGTTATGTCTGCAATGTAAATCATTATTTAGAGAAGCATTTATTCAGCCTGCTGTCAGACAGGTATGTCTGCAATATAAAACACTATATGAGAAGTATTTATTCAGCCACTGTCAGACAGGTATGTTGTCAATGTAAAACACTATTGTGAGAAGCATTTATTCAGCCCACTGTCAGACAGGTATGTGCTCAATGTAAAACATTATCTGGAGAAGTATTTTTGCAGCCTGCTGTCATACAGGTATGTCTTCAGTGTAAAACTCTATCTGGAAAAGTATTTATTCAGCCTGCTATCAGACAGGTATTTGCTCAATGTAAAACACTATCTGGAGAAGTATTTATTCACCCACTGTCAAACAGGTATGTGCTCAATGAAAAACACTATCTGGAGAAGTATGTATTCAGCCTGCTGTCAAACAGGTATGTCGGCAATGTAAAACAATATCTGAAAAAGTATTTATTCAGCCCACTGTCAGACACATATGTGCTTAACGAAAAACACTATCTAGAGAAGTATTTATTCAGCCTGCTTTCAGACAGTGTCTGCAATGTAAAATACTATATGGAGAAGTATTTATTCAGCCTGCTATCAGACAGGTATGTGCTCCATGTTAAATATTATGTAGAGAAGCATTTATTCAGCCTGCTGTCACACAGGTATGTCTGCAATGTAAAACACTATCTGGAGAAATATTTATTCAGCCCACTTTCGACAGGTATGTCTGCAATGTAAAACACTATCTGGAGAAGTATTTATTCAGCCTGCTGTCAGACAGGTATGTCTGCAATGTAAAACACTATCTGTGAAGTATTTATCCAGCCACTGTCAGACAGGTATGTCATCAGTGTAAAACACTATCTGGAGAAGTATTTATTCTGCTCACTTTCAGACAGGTATGTCCTTAATGTAAAACACTATCTGGAAAAGTATTTATTCAGCCCACTGTCAGACAGTTATGTGCTCAATGTAAAACATTATCTGGAGAAGTATTTTTGCAGCCTGCTGACAGGTATGTGCTCAATATGAAACACTATCTGGAGACGTATTTATTCAGCCTGCTGTCAAAAAGTTATGTGCTCAATGGAAAATGGTATATGGAAAAGTATTTATTCAGCCTGGTGTCTGACAGATACGTCCTCAATGTAAAGCACTTCCTGGTGAAGTATTTATTCAGCCTGTTGTCAGACAATTATGTCTGCAATATAAAACATTATTTAGAGAAGCATTTGTTCAGCCTGCTGTCAGACAGGTATGTGCTCAATGTAAAATCTGTAGAAGTATTTATTCAGCCTGCTGTCAGACACATATGTCTGCAATGTAGACACTTTCTGGAGAAGTATTTAGTCATCCTGCTGTCAGACAGGTATGTCCTCAGTGTAAAACACTATCTGGAGAAACATTTTTTCGGCCTGCTGTCAGACAGGTATGCCCTCAATGCAGAACACTATCTGGAGAAGTATTTATTCAGCCTGCTGTCAGACATGTATGTCTGCAATGTAAAACTGTCTGGACAAGTATTTATTCAGCCTGCTGTTAGACATGTATTTATTTATTTATTTTATTTTACATGTGTTGACCGGGATAGTCCAACTTGATGCATGTCCATTTTCAGTGCAGGCCCTGGTAGAAAAGCTCCAAGGGTAAGCAGATACAACATTACATAATACCAGCATTACGTAATACAAACAGACTATTTACAGAGATTACATAAGTAAGCAGGTTAAACAAGTTCCACAGGTTAGAGTTAATCCCGAGCGTAAGTCAGGATTAAATTAAATTACACAGTAAGCTGGTTAACAGATTTTTACACATTCTAGAGAGAGGTAGCCAGGCTTGATACAGTGACATAGCCAGTTAAGTGACAAATGTGGTTTGAGTCCAGTTTTAAATTGATGAAACCAAAGGTAATCTCCACAAAAAGTTTATTCAAACACACAACATAAATTTCTCCAAATCCAAACTATCTGGAGAAGCATTTTTTCAGCCTGCTGTCAGACAGGTATGTCTGCAATGTAAAACACTATCTGGAGAAGTATTTCAGCCTGCTGTCAGACAGGTATGTCCTCAATGCAAAATGCTATCGGGAGAAGTATTTATTCAGCCTGCTGTCAGACAAGTATGTGCTCAATGAAAAACACTATCTGGAGAAGTATTTATTCAGCCCATTGTCAGACAGGTATGTACTTAATGTAAAACACTATCTGGAGAAGTATTTATTCAGCCTGCTGTCAGACATGTATGTCTGCAATGTAAAACTGTCTGGACAAGTATTTGTTCAGCCTGCTGCCAGACATGTATTTACTCAATGTAAAACACTATCTGGAGAAGTTTTTATTGATCCACTGTCAGACAGGTATCTGCTCAATGTAAAAGATTATCTGGAGAGGTATTTATTCAGCCTGCTGTCAGAAATAATGTGCTCAATGTAAAATACTATCTGCAGAAGTATTTATTCAGCCTGCTGTCAGATAGTTATGTCTGCAATGTAAATCATTATTTAGAGAAGCATTTATTCAGTCTGCTGTCAGATAGGTATGTCTGCAATATAAAACACTATATGAGAAGTATTTATTCAGCCATTGTCAGACAGGTATGTTGTCAATGTAAAACACTATTGTGAGAAGCATTTATTCAGCCCACTGTCAGACAGGTATGTGCTCAATGTAAAACATTATCTGGAGAAGTATTTTTGCAGCCTGCTGTCATACAGGTATGTCTTCAATGTAAAACTCTATCTGGAAAAGTATTTATTCAGCCTGCTATCAGACAGGTATTTGCTCAATGTAAAACACTATCTGGAGAAGTATTTATTCACCCACTGTCAAACAGGTATGTGCTCAATGAAAAACACTATCTGGAGAAGTATGTATTCAGCCTGCTGTCAAACAGGTATGTCTGCAATTTAAAAAAAACTATCTGGAGAAGTATTTATTCAGCCCACTGTCAGACACATATGTGCTCAATGAAAATCACTATCTAGAGAAATATTTATTCAGTCTGCTCAGACAGGTATGTCTGCAAT
This sequence comes from Protopterus annectens, assembly GCF_019279795.1. NCBI lineage: Eukaryota > Metazoa > Chordata > Ceratodontiformes > Protopteridae > Protopterus > Protopterus annectens. Next base: position 1,883,658,605 of record NC_056732.1, on the reverse strand, counting down.
GTAAAATACTATCTGGAGAAGTATTTATTCAGTCTGCTATCAGACAGGTATGTGCTCTATGGAAAACATTATTTAGAGAGGCATTTATTCAGCCTGCTGTCAGACAGGTATGTCTGCAAAGCAAAACACTATCTGGAGAAGTATTTATTCAGCTCACTGTCAGACAGGTATGTCTGCAATGCAAAACACTATCTGGAGAAGTATTTATTCAGTTCACTGTAAGACAGGTATGTCTGCAATGTAAAACACTATCTGAAGAAGTATTTATTCAGTCCACTGTCAGACACTTATGTGGTCAATGAAAAACACTATCTAGAGAAGTATTTATTCAGCCTGTTGTCAGACACGTTGTCTACAATGTAAAATACTATCTGGAGAAGTATTTATTCAGCCACTGTCAGACAGGTATGTCTGCATTGTAAAACACTATCTGGAGAAGTATTTATTCAGCCCACTGTCAGACAGGTATGTGCTCAATGTAAAACACTATCTGGAAAAGTATTTATTCAGCCACTGTCAGACAGGTATGTCTGCAATATAAAACACTATCTGGAGAAGTATTTATTCACGCCACTTTCAGACAGGTAGGTGCATAATGTAAAACACTATCTGGAGAAGTATTTATTCAGCCTGCTGTCAGACAGGTTTGTCCTCAATGTAAAACATTATTTGGAGGTGGAGAAGTATTTATTCAGCCACTGTCAGACAGGTATGTGCTCAATGTAAAACATTATCTGGAGAAGTATTTATTCAGTCACTGTCAGACAAGTATGTCCTCAATGTAAAACACTATGTGGAGAAGTATTTATTCAGCCACTGTCAGACAGGTATGTCTGCAATATAAAACACTATCTGGAGAAGTATTTATTCACGCCACTTTCAGACAGGTAGGTGCATAATGTAAAACACTATCTGGAGAAGTATTTATTCAGCCTGCTGTCAGACAGGTATGTCCTCAATGTAAAACATTATTTGGAGGTGGAGAAGTATTTGTTCAGCCCACTGTCAGACAAGAATGTGCTCAGTGTAAAAGACCATCTGGAAACCTATTTATTTAGCCTGCTATCAGACAGGTATGTGATCAAATTTAAACATTATCTGGAGAAGTATTTATTCAGCCCATTGTCAGACAGGTACATGCTTAGATTTAAACATTACCTGGAAAATGTCTATTCACTCCACTATCAGAGAGGTAAGCGCTCAGTGTAAAATGGATCCCTATTGAAAAGTTAGCACTCAAAATGCCAAGTGCTGACAAGCCAAAAAAATAAAAAAAAAACAAAACAAGACCAAAAACTCATGAGAAGAGCAAGTCTCTATGATTGGTCTTTCTTTAAATTGTTTTTTTTGCAGGGAGGCAAGGCCCCTGCACCCCTATAACCCCCAAACTATCTAACTCTGAGATCGCCATACCTGGTAAATGTTCTGTATCAAATGCTATCCATTGACTTGGTTCTGGAATAGTTTGTCAAGATGCACTTAGTGTAGAACAAGAGGTCTCTGGTACCCACATTTCAAATCTACAGATATTGCAGAATCTCCAGGTTTTGCCCTCCTGTTTTGGCCTGTTCCTTATCTGTGGTTTTCTGCCAAATAAATGAGGAGAGGAGTCACAAACTAATGGTATACATTTAAGTTTCAGACTTCATATCCTTCGAAAAATGCATGGCAGTGCAAAACCTGTTATGCTGGCAAGTTTATAAGAGCAATATTTAACATTTCTCCCTGATTTTGGGACTTTGTCAACAAATTAATTTTAGCTTTGTCCCGATTTCTTGTGCTTAGAGGTTGAGAGATTTGCTCTGGAGCCATTGATAATGAAACAAAATAAGTAAGAACCTCCCATGGTATCTAAATGGGTCGACATTAACAAAAGTATTTCCTGTCAGAACCCCTCCCATAGTACCTAAATGGGTCGACATTAACAAAAGTATTTCCTGTCAGAACCTATTACATCACAGAAGAGAAAAGACTCTAATTAAGTTTTACTACATTAGTTTGCTGTAGGATTATATGATTTATAAAGGCCACTGTTTTGCTTCCAAATATATAGCAGGGGCAGCACAGTAGAGCAGCAGGTAACATTGTAACCTCTCAGCAAGATGTTCTCTATTTCAGTTCTCAGCGGGGTGCCTTCTGTGTGGAGTCCACATGTTTCTGTGTCTTTTCTAGTTTCTTTCCAAATTCCTGATGCATGTAGTAGGTGGATTTCACAATCTAAACTGGCCATAAGTGTGACTGTATCTGTGTGCGCATATGGTATGATAGGACAATTGCAGCATGGCTGTCCATCTGACAGTGTAGCTCTAGATGATGGTCACAGTGGATGGGACATCCTGACCACACATGCAAAAAGTAGGAAAAAGTGGGTTATGGATAGATGACATGCTAGGAGCAAGGTATCACAATTCCTTTAATGCTTGGAATATTTACTGAGTAATTATTATCACATTATTTTAGGAGATACCCAATTCAATATTGATTTTTTCAATACAGAATGTATGCTCTTATCTGTGATATTCCCTTACTGTTCTTCATGTGTTCATGTGTTAGTAGCCTTCCTTCCTTTGTAAATCTCAGAAACACTGTTACTATATATATATATATATATATATATATATATATATATATAGTTGGAAGAATCATGTAGTCTAAAAATAACAATTCTCTTCCTTTTATTTGTTTTTGCTTGACGTTTGGTTATCAGCAGCAGTAATCTTATCTCAGGATAATGGTCTCTAAAGGGGTACTCATACTGCCTGAAGACCCTTTGCATTGTATAGATTGCAGGTTTGCAAAGCACACACTGCTGTTAATGATTTTATATTTGTTCTACACTCATACTGTACATTGTATATATGTTCATTGTAGTTTTCTTAACATTTTAAGATTCCTATACCTTCCTAATCTCATTTTGTGATTCATTTCAGATTTGACATATACAATTACAGAAATTCAGAAACAATAAGGTTTGTTACCGAAGACCTGAAATTTGTAATTCCAAATATCACTTTGGGGTTTGAAATCTACGATTCATGTTTATATGTATTCTTGAGTCTGGAAAGTGCATTCTGGCTTATGTCTGGTTCAAAATCACCTGTTCCTAACTACAGCTGTGGCAAACACACTGCTGTAGCTGCCATGATTGGAGAAATAATGTTTGAAAATTCATTAGCCATTGCTAGACTGCTGGGACTTTATAGAATGCCACAGGTAATATGACTGATCATACAGTGTATGTTAATCACAGAATGTGCTCTATGTCAGTAAAGCAAACGTGTTATATTATTGTTTAGTAAAAATGGAAACAGTTGCTTTCAAATGTTAGTTGCAAACATTCTTTTATTCTGCTTTCAGGTTTTTTTTTTGTTAAGTAGTAGATGGATTAGACCAGTAGAACCTTATTTTAGTCATGACCTAAGTCAAGTTACAGAAAAATAGAAATTGGAAATTAGACTGATTTTCATAGTCCCAAGATTAACACTTCACTTTTACAAAGAAATGCCCACTTACATTAAATGTTTAAACTTAGCGAAGTTATGCCTTAAATACATGTGAAGTAATACATTTAAATGTAAATGCATGGATGAAATAGGAATATTTCAGATATTCTGGAAAAGCACGGCTACGCCAAGCCGTTATTGGTATTGTTAGAGATTTCAGAAAAGCATCATGCACATAGCTATTTATAATGAGTTTTAAAATATACAAAGGGTTTCATACATTTTTATAGGGGTGCCCTTATGTAGCCACCATGATTATGTCATTGAAAGATGGGAAAGGAGAACAAAGACTGAAAATGGGAGAAAAATGAAAGAGGGAAACACAGGATGAACATACCAAGAGGGTTTTGCGAAAGCAGTGGGAGAGGAGAGATTTTATATTTTTGGCAAGAGGTAGACCCTCCTATTTTTCATTTTTTTATACATAACAGGGTAGCTTGGGAAGGAAATTGGTTAGAAGGTGTAGAAGGAAGGTGTGGCAAAGATGAGGAGTTGTCATGAGGCACACGGCAGTCTGCAGCACATCAAATGTTTCTACTGCCTGATAGTTGTGGAGTTGAAGACCCTGATGTCAAGGCAGTGAAGGCTTGCTGTGGCTTGGTGACTGGAGCTGAGAAAGGCAGTGACTCTTGTGCTCACAAAAGAAGATGATCTCTCATGGACCTAAGATGCCTCTCTGGTTCTGCTTCACCACATCCTCTATCAAATCATAAAGCTCCCAAGATTTATGGACTATCAGGTTGTATTGTGTTAAGGTGCCTACAGGACCAAAGCCACTGCCCTGACCTTGTGAGTCCATCCCTGGGAATGCATAAAGCAAACCTTCCCTGACATCATAGGTATGTGCCTGGGCTTCTTCTGTGATCTCTGGACCTGAGCAGAAATGGGCATCAATGGTAAAGAAAGGGGAGAAAAAGGAAATGCAAAGTAATAGATAAATATAAGAAAAAGAGAGATGGAGAGTAAAGAGTATACAAAATGGACACAGCAAAGATTCATAATTTGGTGTTACTTCAATATATACTTTATTAACAGTGCTTACTAAAAATATAAAAAAACAGGTCTAATATATAAAATGGTACATTTAACAGTGCTTACTTAGAATATAAAAAGCAGGTACAATATATACATTATTAACAGCGCTTACTTAGAATATAAAAAACAGGTATAAGATGTCAATGTATACGTTATTAATAGCACTTAGAATATAAAAAGCAGGAGTAAGATGGACATATATTCGTTATTAACAGTGCTTATTTACAATATAAAGAGCAACCCGCGGTGGTGGTGCTGTGGTAGCGTTGTCGCCTCACAGTAAGATGCTGTCCGGTTTAATTCTCAGCTAGAGCGTCTCCTGCATGGAGACATGCATGAATGGGCGTACCTTCATTGAAGGTTGTGCATCAGGCCTGGCACGCCAGTACATAAAACTCAACTGCCAATCATTAGCGGACCGGACTTCTGCTGTGGCGACCCCTAACCAGGAAAAGCTGAAAGATACAAACAAACTTACAATATAAAAAGCAGGTGTACAATGTCAATATCTATGTTATTAACAGCTATTACTTAGAATATAAAAAACAGGTGTTAGATGTCAATATATACGTTATTAACAGTGCTTACTTAGAATATAAAAAGCAGGTGTACAATATAAAATGGGACATATAACAGCACTTACTTAGAATATGAAAACCAGGTGTAAGATGTCAATTTATATGTTATTAACAGTGCTTACTTAGAATATAAAAAGCAGGTGTAAAACACAATATAAACATTATTAACAGCGCTTTCTTAGAAAAGAAAAAGCAGGTGTAAGATGTCACTATATATCTGGAAACTGAAACTAATAAATCAAAAAAAACAAGTCGGCACCAAGTATCGTCAGGAAAGCACAGACACTTCGTTTAAGCTTTCATTCACTTTAATGAATGTGAACTTTATCAGAATGACCATCTACCCATTTTACAATTGTATATATATCCTTATTAATGAGTCACATGTCACAATTCAATAATCATTTAAAGAAGCAACAAACTCTACTCAATAAAAACTTTTTTACATACAAAAACCTAATTAAAATGTTCCCTTGAACAATTAATATGAACTATTACAAGTGTATATATACTTGTGTATATAAACTACATACATTGTAAAAAAAAATTTTAAAAAACATTTTAAAAAACATTTTAAATTAATAACCTCGTTTAAGCCTGGTGTAACGTCAGCGCTTAAACCAATTAATTAATTTAAAATGTTTTTTACAATGTATGTAGTTTATATACACAAGTATATATACACTTGTAATAGTTTACAACTGCTTAAAAGGGCCTTAGTCACTCTCTATGTGAAGGCTCTTGTTCTGCTCAGGAGCAAAATGAAACACCTCTGTCAGTCTTAAACCCCGGACCTTGTACACACTACACAACATGAAGCACCACTAAGCCACAATAGATATACAACAAACTGGTGCTGAACTAAATATATCATGCATCAGAATGAGTGAATGTAAAGGAAAAATAGGAAGGCCATACCACACAACTTGTTCTGTGGATATTTACCAACAGTTGTTGTGGGATTACATTACATGACTGTGATAAGAGAAGCAGCCATTCTAGCAAGAAAATAAAGTTACACCATCACTTTACAACCCCACACAGTATCACAGCAGGACAAACACTGGCATATCTGTTTAGGGCAGAGGCCATACCTCCCAACTGTCCTTAATTTACAGGGATGTCCCTGGTTTTGACACAAATTTTAGCACTGTCCCTCTGAATCCCTCCTAAAACTACTGACTTTGGCCAGAAAGGTGGTGAATTACACTTAATGAATAATGACAATAATTAAGAGTTAGACACTTCTTTTACTTCAGAAAAGGTGTATCAGTTCATATGCTCTGATTCTCTCAATGTTTCAACTTAATGGCACTAACATTTTTAAGGTGTCCCTGACTTTTGCCTGAGTCTGTTTGACTGCAAAGTGGCATAACGTTGTCTGCAGGGTAAATGAAATAGGCCTACATAACCGGACATATGAGCAGGTACGTCACCACTCCAGTGATCTTCTCAGACATGTCCGTCAGCATGCTGATGATGTGAGGAGACAACAGCTTGCAACAAGAGGTGGTGTTAATATCCACCCCCCCCCTCACCAGAGTGGAGGAGCTGCTTCTGAGCCTGGTGGCACCTGCCCAACAACAACAGCAGCAGACATACACCATGATGTAGGTTGGAGCCACCCAGCAAGCACACATGGAGCATGCAGGTAACATGGCATATCTGTAGACTACTGTTATCTGTATTGGTAGATCATGCATATGTGAGATGCGGAGTGTGTCATTAAAAGATGTGGAGCCTGTTGTTGTGCAATACTGATCATTTGGAACATAATCTGTAGCCCTGTGAATGTAAACTGTTGTTGTACTGTAAGATTGCAAACACACAGTAGCAATGCCACAGTTGTGGCCACTGACAAACTGTCTCATCTCTATGTAGGTCCCTCTGGGGTGACATCAAGGCAATGGATGAATGCTGGTGAGTGTGTTCTACATTTATTGTTGTAAATAAAAAGTGCATGTCATAGTTAAGGTGTAGGCCATGTACACATGTAACATACCTACCCATAATGCATGCTGTGCATGTTTGGTGTAAGACCACGCACATCTCACTAATGTGATTAGCTACCTCAAACACATGCAATACCCAGACCATCTCAAACAAATGTGGCTAGACTGTAGTGACCATTGGATAGGCACAGTTGATACTCAACATGCACATAACATACACATCTATGTCATACACAGAACATTTTAACATGCTACACATAAAGGATTCCCAAACCCTCTGTAAAGACATACTCCAGTATCCAACATCTCATCCTCACATTACACATAATATACCTGAGGGGTAGAGGCCCATCATGAGGCATTTAAACACTCTACAACACACTACACATTCATGTCAGGGAATGATCCTTATTGGCCTTCGTACAGACTCATGTAACAACTGGTTGTGAAATGGTGAATGTAGCCAAGATAGTACAGTTCTGGTACAACATGAGTAGTGCTGGTTTGGGAAATATTTGTAGCCTTGAGTGACCACATGATGCTTCATGTTGATGGCCTATGGTACTATACCCCATCCAGTTATTGTAACCACAGTACTACACATAGCTTTCATTGCTATACACCTTAATGTTGCATGTGTGCACACATATGCACCTCTAAACAATATGCATACCAATTACCATTTGCACAACTGACACATATATGTCTAGTGATGCTACTGAGTGGCTAGGTCATATGACACACATTGGGTATGTGTAGTGTTTAAATATGCAGTTGTGTTTTAGCATGCCATGTCATGGATGACACTGGCATGTCCACAATATGATCTACACTCACCATAAGTATTGTACATTGGGTATGTGGCCAAATGGTATTCCATCAATTATCCATGCACCACTGATGATGTTGTGTAAATACTCATCATGCATGTGCTAAATATGTGTCTACAATTATTTGTTAAAGACACAGAGGCTGTAATCAGCATTGGATACCTATCTGACACACAGATACACATCCAACCATGGTATGTACACCTGTTTGTTATGGTGCACAGTACATTACATAGTTCTGAATACCTGCACAGCAATGTTGTGTCCATGTATGCATTGTGTTGCAGGGGGAGGCCCATCACCTAATAACAAAACACATGCATCAAAGCCATGTATACTGTTAGTAACAAGGACTGTCTACACTTGAACTGCATGCTGTTGAGCAACACATGTCCTGCATGCTGACATGTGGGATATGACTGTTTTGCTTGTGATACTGTACCCCACCATCACCTGCTATTGTGTATGTTCTGAGATTGCTGGTGTTGTGTGTGTCTGCTTTAGGGAGGAGTGTATTTTTGTGTGTGTGCATGTGTGCATGTGCGCATGGGCATATGTGTGCATGTGCGCATGTGCTCATGTGTGCATGTGTTCATGGGCGCATGTGTGTATGTGTGCATGTGGTCTGACATCATGTTCAGGCCTTAAAGTGTGATTCCTGTTTTCCTCTCACAGGTGCCGAGGTGGGGCTGGTTCAGTACAGCAGGGAACCTGATGTCACTGAGACAGACAATGATCATGAGGATAGGTGTGTTGAGGCACAGGCAGGTTTGTCAGGGTCTGTTGTTGGGCCACCAATTGACAGTACACAAGTCTCCACCCCATCCATGCACACAGTCATACTGCCTGTACATCCATTATCACCATTGCCCTTAGCTGAGGGACAGTGTATGGTTGGCACTGGCCAGGACAGTGTGGTACCTATGGCACATATATCAGGACACAGCAGCCATAGCCAGATGTCTTGAATGGTACCACATAGGCAGATGCCAAGGGGTTCTCGTCAGAGCACTGTTGGTCATTATGCCCCTGGCAGACATGCCACACTTCTTTCTACCACATGCATGTTCCAGGCTGTCATGGAGGCACAAACAGGAATGGAGCGGTACACCAGACAGGGACTAAGGGCACAGAGGGCTCATAACACCTCTATAAATGACAGTATCCATGACCTAGCAGATGCCATACATAATTACATTGAGGTCATTGATAGACGTTGGGGTGAGACATTGGATGTCCTCCACAATGTCATGCCCATATGTCAGGACAGTGCGAGACGGTTGAGACGTTGACGTGGACGTATGCCAGCAACATCAGCAGCTGGAGGTCGCCGTGGATGTCCAGCAAGTCACAGCCGCTCCCGTAGTGCCAGTACCAGCCCCAGCAATGTTGGGGGCTGTTCATAGACCATCCTAGAAGACCATGTGCACATGGCTCTGGCCAGTCCCAGCAGGTACCTGGATCCAGTGGACATATGTCAACCTCTTCTGATAGTACCCAGTCTGGATTAGTACCTGATACTGTCTGTAGCACCCCTGCCAGGCACAGGTTCTGTGTCCGTGGCCAGAGATGGTGATCTGTAAAGCCTGCCAGGTACAGTCTATAGCTGTCTCACAAATCCCCGTATATGGCAGACATATGGTGGAACTTTGTGCATGCAGACACACACACATAAACCAGAAACCTAGGGCAAACACATACCTGCACACATTACATCAACATTAGCCCATAACAGTACTCATGGCCCTCACACATACAATCACACACACATGTCAATTGTATGGCTCAGTGTAGGCCTCCGGCAAACAAACAACACACCCTGTGCATATGATGAAAATTGTGCCACCTCCTGTTATCTGTAACATTGATGTAGAAAGAGCCTAACATGGTGCTGATGCACAGGGCAACTTTAATAAAGTGTAGCAATGGTTGCATGTGTAGCATGTTGTCAGCAGTAAAGTGTAATGATACCCTTGAAGGTGTAGCTGAGCAGGCATGATGCATTAAAGCTGTAATTAGCAATGTTGTATTGTTTCCACCAGTGTTTATTCCAATTGTGTTTTGTTTGCCCATGTGCCACTTGGCTGATGTGTGTAGTTGTGTCAGCATGCATTATACAGTGGAGAGTAAGTGTGGGGTGTGTGCAGCACAGGTCTGCAGGTGTACATTTGTGAACATGGTGGAGGTGCACTGTCTGCATGTACGTGCATATTGGACACATGGACAGGGTGATATGCCCTGTATTGGCCAGTATTAGCACTCCATACTTTCTATTGGTGGCCAGTATGCATTGTACGACACACATTTTGGAACTTGAGAATGCATGTGTGTGTATGACATGGGTTGACACTGTGCTGTGGGTGATGCTGTTGTTGCTATCTGTCATTGGTTTGCATTACTAAGGTTAACACTGTCCCAGCCGCATAATCCTTTATTAATGCACACTGTTTACCTACAGGGTTGCATGAACCGTGCTATCACAAACACAAGAAATTCTCACTTACACAATAAAAGTGCATTAGTCTCATGGACCCCTGCTGTGAACTAAATATTTAATAGAAGGTGTGAAGTTGTACCAAAAGAGTTACATACCAAGAAGGGATAACCTCTCTGGTCAGTATCCTTGGGAAAATGCAATCCCTCAATAAATATACAAGGCAAGCTTCAAAATACAAAATGGCAAGGATTCCAAAGACAACACCAAAGCTTTCTTCAGTGTTGTTCATAATCTACAGGGGAAATCTTAGATCTGGTCACAGTTAATGTAAATGGTCACAAAGTACACTTATCTGACTGACATTACCAATTCCTTGTCAGACAGTTTGAATGCGGATTTCACCACCCTGTCATTACACAAGGGCCACATTTCCGGACCTGAAGAATGTAAAACCTGATGATTCACAGACACTCTAGTTAAAATATCTCTTTAACAAAGTACACACCACAGTGGCAATGGTACTGGACAGTGTCCCTGGCTGTGTCATACACAAGCTGACATATGAAGTCACCACTCACCTAAATGCTCTGTCCAGATGCAGCCTCTATACAGGTTACATACTTGTGGCATGACACAGGGTAATGGTGCTCACAGTCCACAAGGGTTGAGCTACAATGTCTTCTTCTTCTTCTCCTTTTGGATGCTCCCATTAGGGGTCGCCACAGTACATAATTTCTTCCTAGTCTCTGCATCTTGCACTACCACACCATCCACCTGCATGTCCTCTCTCACCACAGCCATAAACCTCATCTTAGGCATTCCTCTTTTCCTGTTACCTGGCGGCTTCATCCTTAGCATCTATTTCACAATATACTCTGCATCCCTCCTCAGCACATGTACAAACCAACTTAATCCTGCCTATTTGGCATGGTCTACTAACCTTCAAACCTGGCCTGACTCTCTAATATACTTATTCTTAAACCTGCCCACCCTCATCATACCCAGTGCAAATGTTAACATAAATTGATTATGGGTAGAACTACAACAGGTCCTGGAAACTCTCACCCTATAAGCCAGACCAATGTTATCTGGAAGGCTATGGAGCACAGCATTATGGAACTCATTAAAAGAGACATTATGAACCTGCAAACACTGCACCATACCAACTTAGGTTCTCTAAAAGCCAGATCATGGCTCCTACACCTAGTAGACTTCAAGCCAGTCAACAAGGCTATAAGTGAGGGAGGGGAGGTCAACACAGCCAAGCTATAGCTCACCAGCAAACCATACCCATCCCACATACTGATATTAGAGATAACCTCAACAGACTGACCATAAATGATTGTTAGATGATGGCTTGACAACTGAAGCACAGATGTATGACACATAGCAACATTTGCAGCCTCCATGTACTATTCTATGCCAGTAGCAAGTGGTATTCACCTGCACTCAGTCCTGGGACCACTCCTGTTTGGCATATAGCTTTCTTAGGTACAAGCAAACACAGTAGGGATATGTCTGCCCACGTTTGATGACAATGCATACTGTGGGCTATACTTTATTCTCCAGATGACACACACATCCTCCAAAAGGGTATCATAGAGACAGATACCTGGTGTCAAACTCATGCTGTAAAGCTATAAGCCTAAGAAAGCATAGTTATCCATTTTTAGAAAACAAAGTATCCCCAGAGTACCACATAGGTAGTAGCCCCCAAAATGTGAAATAGGTACTAAATTATACATAGAGCCATGTGTTAAGTCATCTCTCCTTTGATAATCACATTACCAAAGGGTTTTGAAAATCCCTCTGTGGAGCACATAAGCAATAAAGGGTTTGCATGCAGATCCACAGAGGTTGTTGCACACCTATAATGATTAGTCATCTTTGCCAGACTTTGCGTATAAACCTTCACTCACACTCTTCAATAGAAACTGTGATGAGTGGATGTGAAAGGGAAGCTGTAGCCTAATGATCACTGCAGTGGCTAAGCTTGTCACAAGCATACAGAAGTGATCTAACGTCTGGAAAGTGCCAGCATGCTCTGGCAAAGATAACACATGTGTTCATGAAGAAAGCAGACTATCCACCTATGAAATACTTGAGGTCACATGTATGGATATTGATTTGCCCCACAGCTACTTTACATTTGTAATACACATTCAGTTGTTATTGTGATATGTCATACACTAGAAAACTCACTCCACATTGGCCAATGGTGTCACACACCTGGAGCACAGACGCACACACTGTCAGCAAGTGCAAGATTCAAACTCTTTCCTAACTACATTATGATACTACAGCAGTATGCATTTACACGAAGCACTATACACATTACTGGGATTTCATCTTTCCACAGGTATATTTGTAGGATGGTGACATCATCAGACTTGACAAAGATGAGTATACCACTTTTAAGGTGTGTGAGTAGTCTCCAAAAGGTTGCTCCTCCCCAGGGAGACACACGCACTTAAACACACACACAGTTGGCAAGTGCAGGATTCAAACCCCTACCTAACTACATTATGATACTACAGCAGCACACATTTACATAACATGCTTCACACATTAGTGGAATTTCACCTTTCCACAGGTATATTTGTAGGATGGTGACATCATCAGACTTGATAAAGATGAGTATACCACTTCTAAGGTGTGTGAGTAGTCTTCAAAAAGGTTGCTCCTCCACAGGGAGACACACACACTCAAACACACACACAGTTGGCAAGTGCAGGATTCAAACTCGTACCTGACTACATTATGACACTACAACAGTACGCATTTACATGACACGTTATACACATTATTGGTATTTCACTTTTCCACAGGTATGTTTGTAGGATGGTGACATCATTAGACTTGACAAAGATGAGTATACCACTTTTAAGGTGTTTGAGTAGTCTCCAAAAAGGTTGCTCCTCCCCAGGGAGACATACACACACACACACACACACACACACACACACACACACACACACACACACACACACACACACATACACACACACAGTTGGCAAGTGTGGTGTTCTTAATCCAAACTAAGTATGTCTTTACACTTCAGCAAGCAATATGGAGTTACAGGGTGCAATACACACATTACTTGCTGACAGTTTGCACAAAGGTTTTTTTTCACATTTGCTAACCTCAGCAAGCTTATCATACTAGGTGTATTGTGAGTGTATTGTATGCATAGGCCATGACCATATCATATATGGCTTGATGCACCACATGCTGGTACACACAGGGTCAAACCTTGAGTAGCATCTTACCTTCATCTACATGATACTGCAATATAACTGAAAGATGATAAACTTCAACAATTGGCTGAGCTTCTGGTGTCATTCAATGGGGATCCAGTCTCTGTCTGCCTGTGATGATATGATAGACAAGCCTTGTTGCTTCACTACAGATGGTTTGCACCTGTTGCCCCTATGCTTCTGAATACTGGACAAGGCTCGTGCTGTCCCCATATTACCTTTTTTAGGCAAGGCTCAAAGGTTCATAGTTTCATAGGTAGGTACTAGTCTATTGGCCCCGGGGCCTATACAAGGCCAGCCAAAAAGGTACCCTGGCTTTTGCTACCCAAGATATTTATTTTCCTGTGCCACTGTCGAGCAGAGACACAGAAGTGATCCCCAGGGTGAATTTCCTATTTCCCATCCAATAATCAAGATTGTTCTTGAAGAGTACTAATGAGGAGCTTTGATATAGATAGGTAGTTTATTCTGGAGTATGTGAAGTCTGTGGGACAGGAATATATCCTTCTGGCATGTTCTGTTTATTGTGGTGACAAGGTTTAGGTCCCTAGAGCATGTAGGTTCATAGGTAGGTACTAGGCTATCTGCCCAAGGGCATTTATAAGCCTAACCAGAATGTGTTGGCTTTCCCCTCCCTTTTAAATTAGTTTCCTGGGCCTCTGTCTAGTAGGGCCACTGAAGTGATCTCAGGGGTAAATTTACTATTTCCCATCCACTCATCAAGATTCCTCTTGAAGAGTGTCTTCAAGGGGCTCTGCCTAACATCAACTGTGGTTCTATTCCAGAGTGAGAGAAGTCTCTGGGACAGGAATCTATCCCTCCAGCACATCCTGTTTATTGCTTTGCTAAGGTTTAATTCAGTGGAGCATGTGGCTCAAAGAGATTTGTTTTTCTTGAGGTGGAGCACGTCCATTAATTCTGGGTTGGATATGGCCTTATATGTCAGGCATAGGTCACCCCTGAGCAGGCATAAGCAACCGAGTAGAGATAGAGTTTCTTTAGTAAAGCTGCATAGGGCATCTCTGAGGTCCATGATCCTCTTGGTGAAGTACTTCTGTGGTCTTACCAGCTGTTGCATGTGCCAATTAAGGTACATACCAAATGGGGCATTGTACTTTATTATGGCCTAATGAGTGATGAGTAGAGGGGCAGAATGACCTCTCTTGATCTGGAGGTGAACCCTTTCATGATTAGGTGGGCTACATAGAAGGAATATCTAACCACTTTGCCAATGTGATTATCAAAGGAGAGGTTACTATCTACCTGGGTGCCCAGGTCCCTAATTACATTTTCCATACCTAGTGGATTACCACCTATGTGGTAATTCGTGGGCACTTTGTTTTTTCCAAAGGGGATGACTATGCATTTTTTGGCATTCAGCTTGAGGCCATGGTTTTGACACCAGGTATCTGTCTCTGTAAGACCCTTCTGGAGGATGTCTGTGTCAGCCAGAGAGTCAATTATGGCCCCCAGTTTACAGTCATCTGCGAACTTGGTCAACCATAGTCCTCCCGTGCTTGCCTTTACCTCAGAGAAGTATATACTGAACAGGAGGGGTCCCAGGACTGAGACCTGTGGGATGCCACTTGTGACTGGTTTAGAGTTGGACATGGCACCTGCAACTTTAACCAAGTGTGCTTTATCCATGAGCCAGTTGGCCACCCATCTCATGACATAGGGGTTAATGTTCAAGCTGGTAAGCTTGTCTATGATGCCAGAGTGGGGAATAATGTTGAAGGCCTTAGTGAGGTACAGATAGGCTGTGTGGACTAACTTCCCTTCATCTATGGCCTTGGTAACTGTTTCAAAGAAGTCAACTAGGTTTAGGAGGCAAGAAATTGCCTTTAACAAAGCCAAATTGGGTAGGGTCCAGTATCTGGAGGTTCCCAATGTCTCTGTTTATGAGTTCCATGATAATTCGCTCCATAGCTTTGCAGACCAGGCTGGTCAGGTTTATAAGGTGATAGTTCCCAGGTTCTGTTGTGGCACCACCTTTGTGGAGCGGGATGACTGTTGATGTATGCCATTCTTTGGGTACATAGCCTGTGGTAAGGCTGGGTCTGAACAATGAATTTAGGTGAGGGTTTAGTTCCTTTTGGAGCTCATGTAAGATGCAGCCTGGGACACCATACGGTCCCACTGACGCTGTGTTCTTAGCTTTAGAGAGGGATGTTTTTACCTGCATGCCCGTGATGTCTGGGGCTCTGCATTCTTCTGGGATGGACACAGGCCCATTTGTGGGTGGGGGAGGGTGAAGTTTGCACTGAACTTGTTTGCCAGGATGTTGGCAATGTCAGTTGGTTCAGTGTATTTTTTGCCATTTTGCAGTAGCTGAAAGCATATCTGAGAGTTGCCACCTAAATGTTTGATATAGCTAAAGAAGACTTTGTGGTTATCTTTAGATTCCTTGGCAATTTTTCTTTAGAAACTGGCCTTGGATGATTTTATGAGCGATCATAGTTTCTTGCTAATAATGATCAGTGATGCCTTTCCTTTTTGGAATTTTGCTCTATCATGTAGTAGTTTCCTCCTTCTGTTGTATAGCTTATTTATGGCCAAGGACCACCAGACTGGTTTCCTCTTTTTGGAGGAGTGAGTCTTGGTTTTACTCGGGATGGCTTGATCCGTGCATCCTTGTAGATGCTCATAGAATGCACTTGTAAAGGATTCTGCAGACTGGATAGCATTATCCTGTAGCAAGGGGGCTTTGAAACTTTCCACTTCAGTCTTGAGAAGTGTGAAGTTTGCTTTTGAAAAGTTTTTCACAGTGGTTTCCTTGACAGGGGTGGGGCTGGGATGTGGATGTCCAGTGTGATTACTTTATGATCTGATCTTACCAGCAAGGGGTTTACCTCTGGTGTGGAACACTGATCCCCCATGTTGGTGACGATCAGGTCCAATATGTTGTCACCTCTAGTGGGCGTGGTGACCACCTCTTCCAGGAAGTTTGAGTTTATAAACTCTAGGAAGCATTGGGCAAAGGAGTTTGTACTTGAGTAATTCTCCCAGTCAATGTTTGAGTAGTTGAAATCTCCTAATATCATGGTGTTTGGTAGGACCTTTATATTTTCCATTGTTTGCAGGAATGCTGAGTGAGGATCATGAGACAAGGTAGGTGATCTGTAGCAGGCAACGATCTGATAAGCAGCTTTGCCCACTGTTAGTTGCACTTGGATGGTCTCCGAGGCCTTGTGTTGTGCCACTAACCTGGAGGTGTGATTTTCCTTTATAAAAATGGATACACCCCCTCCTTTTGTATTTCAGTCCAGGTTTTGGGGCTGAAGCTTGGAGAGATTGGGATTTCTTTAAGTGGAGCATGTCCAACAGCTCTGTGTTAGACATAGCTTTGTATGTTAGGCAGATATCACTTCTGAGTAGGCGATATGCAACAGAGTAAAGCTGGAGTGTTTTGAGACAGTCTGTGTAGGGCATATATTTGAGGCCACTAATCCTCTTTGTGAGGTATTTCTGCAGGCTTTCCAGTTGTTGTAGATGTCTTGTAAGGCACATACCAAAAGGGGCGTTGTACTCTATAATGGATGAGTGATGAGTACAGGGGAACAATGACCTCTTTTTTTCTGCATGAGAAACCTTTTGTGATGAGATGTGCCATGTAGAAGGATTTCCTGACTACTGTGGCAATGTGATTATCAAAGGAGAGTCTACTGACCACCTGTGTCCCAAGGTCTCTTATCACACTTTCAGTGTTAAGTATACTACCGCCTATGTTGTAGTTCATGGGTACGGAGTTTTTACCAAAGGGGATGTCAATGCACTTTTTGGCATTGAACTTAAGGCCATGGCTTTGACACCAGGCATCTGTCTCAATGAGGCCCTTTTGTAGGATGTCCACATCATTAGTAGTTTTGATTATGGCTCCTAGTTTGCAGTCATCTGGAAACTTCATTAGCCAAAGACCTTCTGTGTTAGCCAGTACTTCAGTGAAGTAGATACCAATCAGGACAGGACTGAACCCTGTGCTACTCCACTTGTCACTAGTCTGAAGTCGGACTTGGAGTCTGCTACTTTCACAGTGTGGGTTCTGTCAGTGAGCCAGTTGGCAACCCATCTTGTGACATAGGGATTTATACCTAGTTTAGTGAGTTTATCTACAATTCCAGAGTGGGGGATGGTGTTGAAAGCCTTGGCAAGATCTAGATAGGCTGTGTGACCCACCTTACCCTTGTCTACAGCTTTGGTGACTGCTTTGAAGAAGTCTATCAGGTTTAGGAGACATGATCTGCCTTTTACAAACCCGAAATGGTTGTGGTCCAGAGTTTGGAGATTGCCAATGTCTTTGTTTATATGTTCCATGATGATACGTTCCATAGCCTTGCAGACCAGGTTCAGCAGGCTAATGGGGCACTAGCTCCCAGGGTCCATGGTGGCTCCCCACTTGTGTAGTGGGATAACCGTCACTGTGCACCATTCAGCAGGCACAAAGCCTGAGGTGAGGCTATGATTGAATATGGTACTTAGGTGTGGTGCCAGTTTGTTCTGTAGTTTGTGTAGAATGCAGCCTGGGATGTTATCTGGTCCCATGGATGCTGTGTCCCTGGCTTTGGAGAGTGTTTTTTTACCTGTGCAGCCATGATTACAGCAACTTTGCATTCTTCCAGTATAGAGATAGGCTCTTTCATGGGTGAGAGGGGGGTAAAGTTAGCACTGATCCTATCTGCCAGGATGTTGCCAATATCAGTTGGGTCTATGTATTTAGTGCCATTGCGCTGTAACTCAGAACAGATCTGAGTGCTGCCATTGTGATTCTTGACATAGCTATAGAATGCTTTGTAGTTGTGTTTAGAATCAGTGCTGATTTTGTTTTCGTAACTAGCTTTAGAGGATTTTATCAGGGATCATAGCTTCTTACTGAGGCTAACCAGGGAGCTCCTCCACTCATGGGTTTTACCCTCTTTTGCAACAGTTTCTTCCTTCTGTTGTGCAGTTTGTTTATGGTAGGGGACCACCAGATTGTCTTCCTTTTCTTGGAGGATAGCGTCTTGGTTCTGTTTGGGATAGCACGATCCATGCACTCATGTAGGTGCTTATAAAGTGCAACTGTGTAGGATTCAGTAATCGCAACTGTATTGGCCATCTGCATGGGTGTCTTGAAGTTCACCACTTCTGTCTTAAGAATCATGAAGTTGTCTTTGGAGATATTTTTAACATGGTTTCCTTAATGGGGGCTGGGGAAGAATGTGGATATGTAGGGTAATTAGCTATGGTCAGATCAGACCAATGAGGTGTTGACTTCAGGAGTGGAACACCAGTCACTCAGGACAAACCAAACCCCGTAACCAACACAAATAACTACAAAGTGAGCTAAATGCTACTCATTGCCATAAGTCTCAGCCTCCAGATGCACACACTCATGGCACTTCTAAGTATGGAGAATATTGATATCTGTGCAGTAACAGAAACCTAGTTCAAGGTTCCAGAGAGCACACCAGCACTACGAAGATACTACTCATTCCATAACCTTCCAGCATCAGAACCTGGATCATAGCACATAGGGTGGGGATGTATCCATATTCATCAAGGATACCTACACCTCTCTCTACATGCTCTCTACAGGATATGTACCCATAAAATGTTGCACAGCAATGTTCTTCCCACTCCACAGGGGTGGGGCCGCAAATGACCCTTGGCATTCATGCTCTGTGAACCTGACGAGCCTGATCTGCAAGGCAATGGAGCCAATCATAATGGAAGTCAACAATAAAGACATTGGGAACCTTCACACAGTTGAGCACACCCAGTTTGTCTTTGTCAAATGCAGATCATGCCTCCTGAACTGGGTGGATTTCTTTGAGACAGTTCACCAGGTTAGAGATGATTGAAATGAGCTCCACACAGCCTACCTATACCTCGCTAAGGCCTTTGACACCATTCCCCAAACTGGCTCACAGATAGATACCACAAATTAAGAGTTGCTGGCTAGATATCAGACTGTACACCGGTAACAACTGGTGTCCCCCAGGGTTCAGTCCTGGGGTCCATCCTGTTTGGTATAGACTTCTAAAAAGTGCATGCCAACACAGGAGGGTTGTGGTTGACTAAGTTTGCTGGAAACTGTCAAATGTTTGCCCTAATAGATTCCCAGGATGACACAAATATTCTCCAGAAGGGATTCTATGAGACAAATGTGTGGTGTCAGAATCATGGCCTCAAGCTCAGTGTGGAAGAATGCAAAGTAATTCCCTTTGGTGAAAACAAAGTACCCACAAACTACCACATAAGTGTTACCCCCTTAAAACTGACAAGGTAATAAGAGATCTGGGGACACAAGTAGATAGTCATCTTTCCTTTGACAACCATGTTGCCAAATTCATTGGGAAATCCTATGTGGCCCACCTAATCAACAAAGGGTTTGCATCAAGATCAAAAGAGGTAGTGCTGGCCCTCTACTCTTAAGTCATCAGACCCATCATTGAGTACAATGCACCATTTTGGATGTACTCAACTAAGCATATCCAGCAGATGTAGAGACCACAGAGGTACCTCACCAAGAGGATTACTGGGCTCAAACACTTGTGTTATGCAACACAACTGGTAAAACTAAATCTGTTCTCCTTTGCATACCACATACTCAGGGGCACACACTGCCTAACATACAGAGCCATGTACAACACATAACTGTTGAACATGCTCCATCTACGGATAACAAAATTGAGTTGCACTACACACTCCAGGGATATGAACCTCATCACAACAATGAATACAACATGCTGGTGGGATAGAGTACCATCCCAGACACTTGCCTTATTGTGGAACAGAGTCCCAATGTACATCAGACAGAGCCCCTCGCTGACACTCTTCAATAGGAACCTTGATGAGTGGATGGGAGACAATTCACGCCAGGCATCACATCAGCAGCCTCACTAGAAAGGGGCTTAGGGTACAAACTATTAGAACTAGGGCTTGGGAGACTACCCAATAGGGTGATGAAACCTGCACAACTTGCCTAGGCTAATATATGCCTTCGTGAAGATAGTCTAATACATACCTATGAACCTATGTGACAGGTACATGTCTACAGATAGTAGATGTGTACTTCATTGTACACTCATGTTGTACAGCAGGCACATGGACCACATACACTGTAATGCTTACAGATACTGGTGGCTGTTATGCACAGTGGGTGAGATGTGCACCTCATGTCTTTTGTGCCATTGGGATGTGTACTGGGTGGGACTCCCTGTCATGGTCACCCTCTTACACACATCTCTGCCCATCCATCTTTGACTTATTATACTGTGTTCCCCCTACACACACACACACACACACACACACACACACACACACACACACATATATATATATATATATATATATATATATATATATATATATATATATATATATATATATATATATAGGTACATAGGTAGGTAATAGGCTATCTGCCTGAAGGCATATATTAGTATGGCCAGAGTGTGCAGCTATCACCAAATATGGGGTTAGTTCCCTAGGCCTCTGTGTAGTAGAGCTGATGAAGTGATCCATGGTGTGACAGTTCAGTTCCACATACACTCATCAAGGCTCTTCTGGAAGAGTGCCAGTTAGGGACTCAGTTTAATGTAGGTTGGGAGCCTGTTCCAAAGCAAGGGAAGTCTGTGAGTTAGTAATATATCCCTCCAACATGTTCTATTTATTATTGTGATGATGATATCCCTAGAGCATGTGGCACAGTGAGCTTGGGTTTCCTTCAGATTGTGCATGTACACCAGTTCTGCATTGGACATGGACCTGTCTGTTGGGCAGAGATCGCCTGAGTAGACAGTATGCAACAGAGTACAGACTGAATAAAATTCAGTCTTGTTGCATGCGGTAACTGTTTGAGGCCAGTAATCCTCTTGTTGAAGTTCTTCAGTGATCTTTCCGGCTGCTGAAGGTGCCTAGTCAGATTCATCGCAAGTGTACCGTGATACTCTCTGATGGGTCTAATGACTGATGAGTAGAGGGAACCTCCTTCGACCTATATGCAAAGACCTTGGGTATTTATGGGAACACACAGTATGATTTTCTAACCACTTTGTGAATGTGTTTCTGGAAGTAGAGATGACTATCCTCATGTGTCCATAGATCCCTTATTATTACCTCCATATTTAGGGTGTTGGCACCTATGTGGTATTTGTATGACTGTAGCTCGAGGCCATAATTTTGACACCACATCTGTCTGACTGAGACCCATTTTAAGGATGTCTCTGTTGTCCCAAACATCGATTATGACAACATTTTTGCAGTCATCCACAAACTTTGCAAACCATAGCCCTTGTGTGTTTGACTGTATTTCTGAAAAGTATACACCAGACAGGAGGGGTCCCAGGAGTGAGCCATGGGGGACTGCAGTTTTTACCAGCTTGAACAGGAGACCACAATTCTTACCTTGTGGGATCTATCTGTGCCCCAGTTGGCAATCCGTCAGATGACATACATGTTTATGCACAGGTTGTTGATTTTGTGGATATGACATGTGTGTGGGATGTTGGAAAAGGGCTTTTCAAGGTTTATGTAGGCCATGTGAAGCTAATTTCATTGATGTATGTCATAGGTGACTGCCTTGAAAACTGTCTAGTAGGTTTAGAAACCATGATCTGCCCCTGACCAAACCAAAATGGGTAGGGTTGGGTGTTTGTAGGCTCCCAATAGCTCTGTTTATGAGTTCCATAATGATGGATTCCATGGCCTTGCAGATCAGGCTTATTAGGCTTATAACACTATAGTTCCCATGGTCTGTTGTGCACCAACACTTGTGGAGTGTGCCAAATGTTGCTGTAACCCATTCAACAGTTTCATATCCTATAAAGGGGTGAGTCTCAACAGACTGTTCAGGTGCAGGGTCTGTTTGTTTTGGAGTTCACATATGACACAGCCAGGGGAACTATGCCATCCAATAGACACCATGTTTTTAGGTTTGGATAGAGCTGTTTAACCATTGTATATGTGATTTCCAGGTTTTCACAATCTCCAGGTATGGTAATGGGCCCTTTTGTCAGTGAGAGGGGGGTAAATATGTATGAACCTGTCTGTAAAGATGTTGGCAATGTCAGTCATGTACATGTATTCATTTACACTTTGCACTGACTCTGAACATATATGAGTTTACATTGATATTTATGACATAGTGAAAGAAAGCTTCATGGCTCTCTATGGACTCTTTGGCAATATTTTTGCCAGGACATGGCTTGGATAATGTTAGGAGTGCTCATTGTGTCTTGGTGATACTGACGGCTTGGATAATGTTAGGAGAGCTCATTGTTTCTTGGTGATACTGATGGCTTGGATAATGTTAGGAGAGCTCATTGTTTCTTGGTGATACTGATGGCTTGGATAATGTTAGGAGTGCTCATTGTTTCTTGGTGATACTGATGGCTTGGATAATGTTAGGAGAGCTCATTGTTTCTTGGTGATACTGATGGCTTGGATAATGTTAGGAGAGCTCATTGTTTCTTGGTGATACTGATGGCTTGGATAATGTTAGGAGTGCTCATTGTTTCTTGGTGATACTGATGGCTTGGATAATGTTAGGAGAGCTCATTGTTTCTTGATGATACTGATGGCTTGGATAATGTTAGGAGTGCTCATTGTTACTTGGTGATACTGATGGCTTGGATAATGTTAGGAGAGCTCATTGTTTCTTGGTGATACTGATGGCTTGGATAATGTTAGGAGTGCTCATTGTTTCTTGATGATACTGATGGCTTGGATAATGTTAGGAGTGCTCATTGTTTCTTGATGATACTGATGGCTTGGATAATGTTAGGAGAGCTCATTGTTTCTTGGTGATACTGATGGCTTGGATAATGTTAGGAGTGCTTATTGTTTCTTGGTGATACTGATGGCTTGGATAATGTTAGGAGAGCTCATTGTTTCTTGATGATACTGATGGCTTGGATAATGTTAGGAGAGCTCATTGTTTCTTGGTGATACTGATGGCTTGGATAATGTTAGGAGTGCTCATTGTGTCTTGATGATACCTATGGCTTGGATAATGTTAAGAGTGCTCATTGTGTCTTGATGATACTGATGGCTTGGATAATGTTAGGAGAGTTCATTGTTTCTTGATGATACTGATGGCTTGGATAATGTTAGGAGTGCTCATTGTTCCTTGATGATACTGATGGCTTGGATAATGTTAGGAGAGCTCATTGTTTCGTGATGATACTGATGGCTTGGATAATGTTAGGAGAGCTCATTGTTTCTTGGTGATACTGATGGCTTGGATAATGTTAGGAGAGCTCATTGTTTCTTGATGATACTAATGGCTTGGATAATGTTAGGAGTGCTCATTGTTCCTTGATGATACTGATGGCTTGGATAATGTTAGGAGAGCTCATTGTTTCGTGATGATACTGATGGCTTGGATAATGTTAGGAGAGCTCATTGTTTCTTGGTGATACTGATGGCTTGGATAATGTTAGGAGAGCTCATTGTTTCTTGATGATACTGATGGCTTGGATAATGTTAGGAGTGCTGATTGTTTCTTGATGATACTGATGGCTTGGATAATGTTAGGAGTGCTCATTGTTTCTTGGTGATACTGATGGCTTGGGTAATGTTAGGAGAGCTCATTGTTTATTGGTGATACTGATGGCTTGGATAATGTTAGGAGAGCTCATTGTTTCTTGATGATACTGATGGCTTGGATAATGTTAGGAGAGCTCATTGTTTCTTGGTGATACTGATGGCTTGGATAATGTTAGGAGTGCTCATTGTGTCTTGATGATACCTATGGCTTGGATAATGTTAAGAGTGCTCATTGTGTCTTGATGATACTGATGGCTTGGATAATGTTAGGAGAGTTCATTGTTTCTTGATGATACTGATGGCTTGGATAATGTTAGGAGTGCTCATTGTTTCTTGGTGATACTGATGGCTTGGATAATGTTAGGAGTGCTCATTGTTTCTTGGTGATACTGATGGCTTGGGTAATGTTAGGAGAGCTCATTGTTTATTGGTGATACTGATGGCTTGGATAATGTTAGGAGTGCTCATTGTTTCTTGATGATACTGATGGCTTGGATAATGTTAGGAGTGCTCATTGTTTCTTGGTGATACTGATGGCTTGGATAATGTTAGGAGTGCTCATTGTTTCTTGGTGATACTGATGGCTTGGGTAATGTTAGGAGAGCTCATTGTTTATTGGTGATACTGATGGCTTGGATAATGTTAGGAGTGCTCATTGTTTGTTGATGATACTGATGGCTTGGATAATGTTAGGAGAGCTCATTGTTTCTTGGTGATACTGATGGCTTGGATAATGTTAGGAGAGCTCATTGTTTGTTGATGATACTGATGGATTGGATAATGTTAGGAGAGCTCATTGTTTCTTGGTGATACTGATGACTTGGATAATGTTAGGAGAGCTCATTGTTTCTTGATGATACTGATGACTTGGCTAATGTTAGGAGTGCTCATTGTTTCTTGGTGATACTGATGGCTTGGATAATGTTAGGAGAGCTCATTGTTTCTTGGTGATACTGATGGCTTGGATAATGTTAGGAGTGCACATTGTTTCTTGATGATACTGATGGCTTGGATAATGTTAGGAGAGCTCATTGTTTCTTGGTGATACTGATGGCTTGGATAATGTTAGGAGAGCTCATTGTTTCTTGATGATACTGATGGCTTGGATAATGTTAGGAGTGCTCATTGTGTCTTGATGATACTGATGGCTTGGATAATGTTAGGAGTGCTCATTGTTTCTTGGTGATACTGATGGCTTGGATAATGTTAGGAGAGCTCATTGTTTCTTGGTGATACTGATGGCTTGGATAATGTTGGGAGAGCTCATTGTTTCTTGATGATACTGATGGCTTGGATAATGTTAGGAGAGCTCCTTGTTTCTTGATTATACTGATGGCTTGGATAATGTTAGGAGTGCTCATTGTTTCTTGATGATACTGATGGCTTGGATAATGTTAGGAGGGCTCCTTGTTTCTTGATGATACTGATGACTTGGATAATGTTAGGAGTGCTCATCGTTTATTGGTGATACTGATGGCTTGGATAATGTTAGGAGTGCTCATTGTTTCTTGGTGATACTGATGGCTTGGATAATGTTAGGAGTGCTTATTGTTTCTTGGTGATACTGATGGCTTGGGTAATGTTAGGAGAGCTCCTTGTTCCTTGATGATACTGATGGCTTGGATAATGTTAGGAGTGCTCATTGTTTCTTGATGATACTGATGACTTGGATAATGTTAGGAGTGCTCATTGTTTCTTGATGATACTGATCGGAGATTTATTGATCTTTGCATTTTCACTTTCTTTGAACAACTTAAGTACTTGTAGCACATAGTTTGATTATGACAGGGGTCCAATATATTATATGGGTCTGTTTTCATATCACTGTGTGCGCAAGACAGGATTGGTGAATAGTGACAAGTGTCCTGAGTAAGAACTGCAACTGCCAGATATGTGTGGCCCACTGCTGTACTCAGACATGGCCTAAGTATGTGAGCATGCCCAGTATGACCTTTCAGTATGTTGCTGACTGAAATTTGCTAAATTTCTTTAAGTGTGTGAGCATGCCCATTATGTGCATATATACTATATGTGTGTGAAAAATCAAGTTGTTTTTTACTTCAGGGCTCACCTTTGTGTTGTACATCGACAGGAAGCATGTTGTGCCTGCAGGGCTTCCATGATTCAATTTGCATAGACTTATCAACATTTCTACATACGGGGGGACAGCTATTATTTGTACATTTCTACCTGGGGGGGTACACCTGATTGTTACTGTGGGTGTACATAGGATGAGGGGTGCACCTGATACTTATACACATTTGCTAGGCCTGCACTGCTATGTCAGGTACTCCATTTCAGTCTGCACTGTTGCCTATCGTACTGGCTTGAGGCATACCACTGTACTACAGACCTTAGCTTCCAACTACACACATATTAGTTTGTGACTTCATAGCCTACCCAACCCACATCACACTGCCTGGCCTGCTGTTATCTGTCTGCATAGGCCTGGGGGGGGGGGTTACTCATATGCCTCTTCAGAGGGCATGATACAGAATTTGTTTGTGTTTGTGTTTGTCTACAATTGTCCTGCTGGCTGCAACTGTTAGGTATGTGACCCCCCCCCCAACTGGTATGTGTGAGTGACTTAAGTTTTGTCGGTGCCAGTGAAATGCTGTCATGGTTTAGTGGTTCACTACTGTGACTATAGTACACAGTATCCTGAGTTTGAGCCCTGTCACTGCTTTTTATTTTCCTGCTAGGCAGACCTGACTGGTTAAGAAACAGTAAAGCAGGTGTGAGCATGCTTACCCGACTTTGCTCGACTTTGCCCGACTTTGCCCAACATTGCCCAATGTTGCCCGACACTGCCAGACGTTGGGATGGTTAGTGCGGTGCACAGCTACGTGCAATTGGATTTAAATATGCTCAGTACTGGTAAAATTTGCTTAGCAGTGCTTTATATTGCTTAAAATAGGGACTCATGCCTCAGGTGGTGCTGCAGGGCTGCCTGTGTTGGATGCACATAGTATACTCCCTATACATGTTTGAAAACAGGTAGTGTCAAGTTAGGCATCCCTTTTACTGTATGTGCGTGTCAGAGAGAGATGTCATTTCCAGGGTTCCTACTGAGTCAATGCATGTGCTATGTGTTGTCTCTTTGTCAAGGCCAGGGCATACTGGGCACGCCTCCTTCTGCCTACTGGGGCAAGCTCAGGTTGTTCCTCCTCTGAGTCACACTGTGCCTGTGCAGGCCTTGAAAATGGTAGGGGGCTGTTTGGCCCTGCCTCATGTTGTTCCTGCTGCAGCTGTTTCCACAGGATCATATTGTGTAGCATGGCACATACCATGACAATTTGGGTACATGTAGTTGGTGAGTACTGCAAGGCTCCACCAGATGTGTCAAGGCACTGGAACCATGACTTGAGCATCCCAAACACATGCTCAATTATGTTTCTTGTTTGTGCATGTGCATCATTATGGAGTTCTTGTTCGTGTGCGTGTACATTTCTGATGGGCATCATCAGCCATGGCTCCAGTGCATATCCAGCATCCCCCACTAGGTGACCATCAGGGATGTTTCCATTGGCAAATCTCTGGTACAGCTGCGTCAGATGCCAGATGTGGGAATTGTGATAACTTCCAGGGCAGCCAGCACACACATTCATTATTATGCCCTGGGCATTACACATGACCTGGCAGTTGATGGAGGAGAAGCCCTTGCGGTTGATGAAGACCCTACCCCGCTCACCGGCTGGTGCTTTGATGTGTATGTGCGTGCAGTCTATTGCACCCACTACCTCAGGGTATTCTGCTATTTGGTGGAAAAGACACATATTGCTGGCCAATGCCTCACGGGAATTGGGGAAATATATGTGCTCACTGACATGTGCTGACATGACATCTAGGAACTGGTGCAGTACCCTGGATGCTGATGCCTGTGAAATCCCCATCATATCACCAGTTGGTCTCTGGAAGGTACCTCTAGCTAGTATTCTTAGGCCAACACATACCTTGGTATCCACTGGGATGGGTTCCCCTCTGTTGGTTCTGTGTGTGAGGCGTGGCCGGCATAGCTCAACAATTTGCTGCAGGAGGTCTCTCTCCACTTTATAGCACTCCACTATCTCCAGCTCATGTAGTCCCAGTAGGTTAACCTGGGTCTGTACACTCATTTCTCACTCCTCACTCTGGGTTGCTCAGCAGCATTCACAACATCACCACCCTCAGCACCTTGCACATGTTGGTTTATGATAGCAAGAGCAACCCATAACATTTTGGCTGACTTTAAAGTTTTTAAGCTTTCCCTTTGTATATTGCAGTGTTGCTGAGTTCTTGGGAAAAAAACAGGGAAGAATGCTGTTTGCAGAGTTTAATGTGCTGGGCTGGGCTGGGCTAGTCTGCTACCTGTGTAATTGCTGATTCTGATACATTTCACCTGGCAGCTCTGCTAGGTCTCCTTGGTTACCTTCCTACTACTTCTTTTCCTTCTTTATCCCTTTCTCTTTCCACCCGGGGCAGCGCCGGGCAAACGAGCGCACATGCGCACACACCTGTGACTGGCACTTGCTCTAATAGCAACTGGAAAGCACTAGGAAGTCTTAAACTGATACAAGCACTCAACTCTCCTTGTTAATAAGGAGAAATTAATTGTAGGCACTAAATAGCCTATAATTGCAAAGTACCTTGCTAAGGCAAGAGAAAACAGCTCCTATACTTTACAAAAAAAGTAACAAACCAAGCATGTCCAAGGGTCAGCTTCCAGTGATTTCTCCTGTCCACCTGGTGAACCTGGGCATACTGGGGCAATACAGCAATTGCCTCATGTACACAGACAACCCTCTCCTCCTACCACCCAACACTACAACCTGTGAGAGATGCACTTACATAGCCAAACTGGATGCAAAGCTCTCTCCACCCAAGATTGTGCTAGACAGTCAAGAGAAGAAGGTTAACACCTGCACTACACCTCAAGCAACACATAGCCCTTCTAAACCCACACCACCAACACCCACACATAGCAACATTAAATCCACATATGCGGAGGCTCTTAACTGTAACCTGCCCAAGCAAAAGCACCTCTGAAGCTAAAACGCAAACAAACACCAATCACAACCAAAGTGTCACATAGCTCACAACACCAGGGTGCCACCCAGCAACAGCCCCTAAGGCAAGACAACGCACCTAATACTTTAGTCATAGGTAACTCTATAGTCAGGCACACTGATGTCCCACATACCAGGCTGAACAAGGAGAAAATTACAGTCAGCTCCTGTCGGATGCCAGGAACCACCACATAACACATGCACTCAAGTCACTCCACAACAAGAACAAATATGACTCTGTCATTGTCCATGTTGGAGTGAATGACTTGAGATGTACCTCTCTGGACTACATGAAAAGAGACATGGAAGAGTTCTTGGATCATGTGGCCCAGGTAGGTATGACCCTAGCCCTGAGTAGCGTCCTGCCTTTGCCCAGAATTATACCACAATATAAAGACAAAATGATTGACTTCAACAATTGGCTAAGCTTCTGGTGTCATTCAAAGAGGATCCAGTATCTGTCTGCCTGGGACAACATGATCGACAGACCACAATGCTTTGCCAGAGATGGTCTGCACCTGTTGCCCTGGGATTCAGGTTACTGGCTAAGGCTCTTGCCACCCCTATAGTGCCTTTTTTAGGCAAAGTTCAAAGGACAAAACCACCACCGTAACAGGTACAAGCATGCAAATTCTGAAGGTAATGCTACTCAATGCTAGAAGTCTAAACCTCAAAATGCACTCTCTCAAGTTACTCATAAAATGGAGAACATCGATATATGTGCAGTAACTGAGACCTGGATCAAGGCTCCAGACAGCAGCCCTACAATACCAGGCTACAACTCTTATCACACTTTTCGGCCACCAAACCAGGACCAAAACACTAAAGGTGAAGGAGTGTCTGTATTCACTAAGGATATTCACACCACTAGGCTAGTTGCCCAACACAATACGTCTGTAATTCTCCAGGTGCAACTAACACTAGGTAAGACTGCAATCCAAATTGTAGTTTGCTACAGATCCCCCACCATGCCCCAAGATTCTTACTACACCTTTCTAAACATACTGGAAAATATTAAGATACAACCAAACACCCTAATACTGTAATAGGAAAAAATCTTTGGTTCCACCACAGCTGTAAAAATGTTAAAAACAAACTTTAATCTTCAGTAAAAACAACAAAAACAGGAGCACAGTAAATTTCCTTGATAAGCGCTTTCGGCTTACTAGCCTTCATCAGTTCATATGTCTTAGCTGTGCTCACCTTGAATTTAAAGACGGAATAAACCAATCAATGTTCCAGACACATAGTCATAACCAATGAAAACTCATTAGTTTGCATACAGCATATCTCTTGTGTCTTGCTGTGAGCCAATCATTATTGTATCTCAAGGTATCAAATGTCTTGTATCCTAGTAGCAGAACTATCCAATAGCAACAACGTTAATGATATGCATACAGCATAAATCTTGCTTCTTGCTATAGCCAATCATATTTATGCCTTTAAATATCCAATCTACAATTTTCTTGTCCTGTAGCTATCCAATGGCATTGAAGGGACTGAATTCCTTTGGTTGCCAGAACATATTGTTATTCAGTTCATTCAACAATATGCAATACTTCACAGAAGCAAGTAGCACATATGATACAGTTTTATAAGTGCAATAGCATTGGTGCTCTTGCATATAAATTCCTATTATGTGCGTATTACACAATATAGCAAATCAATACATGTATCCATGTGGTTTTCAGAGTAACATACTCTATGCCTCTCCCTAGCATGTCCCGTAACATTGTATGGCCATAGTCTGATTAAGGAGTTCATTGGGAGATCTAACCCCTGACCTGCCAACTGTGTGTGTATGTGTGCATGTCTGACTGTGTAGAGAGCAATGCTTTTAGGGTACTCACACCCCTTACATTTCACATACCCAACTTTGGCAAGGTTGCTGATGTTATCCACCTAGAAATACACCCATGGGAAGGCTGTAACCCCTTACAAGTCAAATAACCACCTTTGGCAAGGCTGCTGATGCCACACACCTTGAAATACACCTCTGGGACAATTGCAGCCAAGTAATCTCCATAGCACATGCTGTAGCATCGTGTGACCATAGTTTGATTAAGGAGTTAGTTGGGAGTTCTGACCACTGACCTGCCAACTGTGTGTGTATGTGTGCATGTCTGACTGTGTAGAGAGCAATGCTTTTAGGATTCTCACACCCCTTACATTTCACATACCCAACTTTGGCAAGGTTGCTGATGTCATCCACCTAGAAATACACCCCTGGAAAGGTTGTAGCCCAGTAAACTCTGTAGTGCATCCTGTAACTGTGTACCACTGTAGTGTGATAAACTAGCTAGAAAAGGTTTCCAATCACAAACCTGGCAATTGCATGTGTGAGTGTCTGTGTTTGTGTGCATGTCTGACTGTGTGTTGAGCAATGCTTTTTAGGCTACTCACACCCCTTACAAGTCAAATACCCACCTTTGGCAAGGCTGCTGATGTCACACACCTTGAAATACACCTCTGGGACAATTGCACCCCAGTAATCTCCATAGCACATGCTGTAGCATCGTGTGACCATAGTTTGATTAAGGAGTTAGTTGGGAGTTCTGACCACTGACCTGCCAACTGTGTGTGTATGTGTGCATGTCTGACTGTGTAGAGAGCAATGCTTTTAGGGTTCTCACACCCCTTACATTTCACATACCCAACTTTGGCAAGGTTGCTGATGTCATCCACCTAGAAATACACCCCTGGAAAGGTTGTAGCCCAGTAAACTCTGTAGTGCATCCTGTAACTGTGTACCACTGTAGTGTGATAAACTAGTTAGAAAAGGTTTCCAATCACAAACCTGGCAATTGCATGTGTGAGTGTCTGTGTTTGTGTGCATGTCTGACTGTGTGTTGAGCAATGCTTTTTAGGCTACTCACACCCCTTACAAGTCAAATACCCACCTTTGGCAAGGCTGCTGATGTCACACACCTTGAAATACACCTCTGGGACAATTGCACCCCAGTAATCTCCATAGCACATGTCGTAGCATCGTGTGACCATAGTGTGATTAAGGAGTTAGGTTCATAGGTTCATAGGTTCATAGGTTCATACTAGGCTATCTGTCCGAGGGCATTTACAAGCCTAGCCCATAGTTTTGTGGCTTACGCCACCCCTTTAGTATGGGGAACTATACCCATTATTTTGCTGTGCCTCTGTTGAGCATTGACACTGAGGTAATCCCTGGGGTATTAGTTGGGAGTTCTGACCCCTGACCTGCCAACTGTGTGTGTATGTGTGCTTGTCTGACTGTGTAGAGAGCAGTGCTTTTAAGGTACTCACACCCCTTACATTTCACATACCCAACTTTGGCAAGGCTGCTGATGTCACCCACCTAGAAATACACCAATGGGAAGGCTGTAGCCCTGTAAACTCTGTAGCGCATCCCATAACTGTGTACTGCTGTAGTGTGATAAACTAGTTAGGTAGGGTTTCCAACCCCAAACCTGGCAACTGCATGTGTGAGTGTCTGTGTTTGTGTGCATGTCTGACTGTGTGGAGAGCAATGCTTTTAGGGTA
The DNA here is from genome assembly GCF_019279795.1 of Protopterus annectens. NCBI lineage: Eukaryota > Metazoa > Chordata > Ceratodontiformes > Protopteridae > Protopterus > Protopterus annectens. The sequence continues at coordinate 1,883,625,922 of NC_056732.1, read as the reverse complement.
CTCACACCCATTACATTTCACATACCCAACTTTGGCAAGGCTGCTGATGTCACCCACCTAGAAATACATCCCTGGGAAGGTTGTAGACCAGTAATAACTGTAGCATGTCCTGTAACTGCATACTGCTGTATTGTGAATTAGAAGCATGGTTGAGTTCCATCCCCAGATGTTGCTGTTCTGGATGTATTGTGTGTGTCACTGTCTGTCTAGGGAGCAATGCATTTTAGGCTAGTCTCTCGCAGTCATTTCAAATGCCCTACTTTGGCAATCCTGCTGATGTCAGTCATTCTGAACTACACTTTTGGGCAGGGACTACTCCAGTAATATCAGTGTACTATAACTGCATAGTGCTGTAGTGTAATACACTTGTTAGGTAGGGGTTCTACTTCCAAACATGACAGGTGTGTGTGTGTGTGTGTGTGTGTGTGTGTGTGTGTGTGTGTGTGTGTGTGTGTGTGTGTGTGTGTGTGTGTGTGTGTGTGAGAGTGTCTGTTTGTAACCCCTATCCTGTGTAAAGGGAGTTGTGACTGTGTGGCCAATGTGGGGCAGATTTTGCATATTTCTTATATGGTGGCCATATTATATATCACAATGTCCACCGTACAGGGATAACACATGTGATAAGGCTGAGATGCCAGGGTGTAGAGCCATACACAGACATGTGACATCAAGGTCAGGCAATCACAGTTAGCAACCCCAGTATTACCCAGAGCACACTTTCACCCTATGTGTCATACACACACACACACACACACACACACACACACACACACACACACACACACACACACACACACACACACACACACACACACACACATGCCTAGGTAACAGCCATTATGTGGGTAGTAAACTGTATATTGGCCACTGATAGTAAGTATGGAGTGACAGCTGTGGACCACAGTGGGCATGACATCCAGTCCATCTGTCCAATATGCACATACATGCAGAAAGTGCACCTCCCCCATGTTCCCCAATGGGCACATGCACCACCTGTCGTGCCATCATATGTGACCCACAACGGACATACCATGCCTGACAACATGCCCATATGGACAGATGCCACTGACACCAACGAATGCTGATAGCATGCACTCCATGTAGGTGCAGGGTAAATCTGCTGGCCATTACCAGCTCCTACCACAGGTGGGCAGGACTGGCACATCTGTTGATAATCTGCATTCACAACATGGGGCAGACACCTCAGGTACAGTTCTACATGTCACTGTACATGCATGCAGAAGGTGTGCATGTCATGGATGAAGGAACACAGACAGCATTGCCCACACACAGTAGTCACCCAGGTGACCGGATGGGGGATACAATACCCACCTGTGTGGGCTAATGCAGACACTACATCCCTTTGCCACAATGTCATCATCATGTGGCCTGATGGCAAGGTACACCCATCACCTAGCCCTGGACAGCCATCTGGCACAGTCGAACATCACACACCTGTGCATACATGCACCCATGCATGTCAGTACTGGCAACCTGTGTGCTTGTGTGTGTGTTGCATGCTGCAGATGTTCACATCCACACTCCCTACAACCCCCATGGGCATACTGAAGCATGCTGTCTGATATCAGACAACTTCCCATACCCTTCACCCGTACAGCTCCAGTATGACCTATGTGGTGCATGGGATACCTGCACAGTGATGTGATGGGGCAATCCCACAACTGATGAGTTGTACACCTTGCCCTACCATTTGTGTCAATGTGTGTGTGTCCTTGAGAGAGTGTGGCTGTGTTGATGCTGGCACCTGTTCATGCCGACAGGCACATGTATGTCACCTACCATACAGCTACTGTATCTCTGTTGCAGATGTCACTCACCACCACATATATGTTCTGAGTGCTCCACAACAGGTTACCCATGTGGCTCATCCAATAATTGCAGCAAACTGTGCTAGCACTACATAGTTGTCAGGGGTTTGATACCATGTGCTGCTAGGTGTGTGACATAAACATGCTTCAGTTTTACCCTCCAACCCCTCCCTGACATGTATTTGCCTCTGTCTGCATTCCCTCACCCCCTCTCAGGTGGACATGGAGACCTACACCTGCTTTGCTTAGGCAGCAGCATGTGTAATGTAAGTAATGCGCATGATCAGCTGGTGGCCTCTGCATGAATCGCAGCCCTCCCCTAGATGATTGCATGTGAAACAGCTGTGGTAACATTCCCATAGTCAATTGTATGGAAACACACTCCTATGCCTAGGAACATCATGTGGTGTTGGCCCTTTTTACCCACTATGAGCAGGAACTAGATCTGTCATGTGGCAAACAGCATCACAGATGGATTGCAATGTACTACTAACAACATACACTGTGGAAACAGTGCAACAAACAGGAGGTGGATGTGCCTGACCTGACTACAGACTGTAAGTGCTGCTATACTGCATTTGGAGTAACATTGCTTTAACAGTGTTTGTGTGGATATGGCTGTTGTACATGTCTCAATACCTCCCATGTCATTTCCATGTTTATGGGGAATCTCCATCTGCAGGGTCATCTGGAGCCTGGGCAGTGTTATGTCCATGGTTGCATGTGTCACCCACAGAGCATATAGCTGTTGACTGCTGAAGGTAGCGTGAGGGTTGCAGTCAGTAGATGGAGAAAGCTGTGGTAGTCCCAGACGTCATATCCCTCAAAAGACATATGTTGCAACAACCCTTTAACAACAGTAAATGCATGTGGTTATCACAGCAACATGTCAATATTGGCCCTATGTGCTCCCAGCCACACCTTTGTCAATCTTTGTATATATGTCACGCATGAAGTGGTACACATGTGCTGTACACCATACTTTGTGGCATCATATCTGAGAACAAGCCACTGATATATCTGACTGCTACACATGTTATGTACAGTAGGAGTTACAGTACATGACATTACCTGCACATTCTGTGGATGTTCATACAGTACTGAGGTCTGTGTACCTATGGTGAATGTTGACAGTGTGTTTATTGTCAATATGTACCTTAGCCTGTGTACAGATTGTGGTAGATGACATTGTTCTAGTTCCCCTACTATCAAATGCTATATGCTGCCCCACAGTATTGTACTGTAGTGACATACATGTTTGTAGGGCCATAAACACACATGTCCCATACTACAGACAGCCACCAGACCAAACTGTGTAGCAGGCCAGTATATGTAGGGTCAGTCTGTGAGTGGCACATATGAGGATGGTGTAGAACACATAGTCCATATACTGTAATACCATGCTAGCTAACCATATGTGGCTGTGGCTGTGTTCACATTGGTTGTGGATATGCACTGTCACACAGGTGTATCTTACCTGTGCTGTGACATGCCTGTTGAGCCTGCTTTATATGCAGGTACATGTGCATTCCCCTGTGGGAGATGTAGGCCAGTGTTGAGCCAGTTTGCCTGCAGCCTGCACAGTGCATTGTGACATGCCTAGCAGCTGAGTGCACCTACCCAGTGGGATGTCATTGGCAGATACAAGCCAGATGTCCCACTGCCAGCCCTCCCCTAACAGTCATGTATGTTAGACAGGGCAGTGGGATGCAGTGCAGATGTATGTCAATACCTATTGTTAGTATGCGGCCATGGCACCCCTGTACCAGCAGTCCTACCATTACAGGCCAGGCAGGGGTGTGTGAATGCATGACCTATGGTGGACATCATATACCGGTTGTTATGTGTTATACCCATCTACATGGCCGTCCACATCCATATTGTCAGGCATGGTACACATGTGTAGCACTAAGGGCTTATGTGTATACCTCTGGACTCTGCAGACTGTGTCAGACCCTCTGCATATATTGGCCAGTAGCTCTGTTGCAGTCCACATTGGTATTACATGCTAGCAGAGATACTGTACACTGATGTCCTTTGGATGTCTTTCAGTAACAAATGGCACACATGTTATAAGCAGATGTGACCTCCCACACACACCATCTCTGTGAAGACAATCCCAATGACAGTAGCAATAGTCTACTAGTATACCTGCTATACATGCCTGGCATCCCCTGCAACTACGACATTGGGAACATATGGGCTGGGGTTGGCCTACACTTAATGTCCAGGACATATGGTGGGAATATATGTACATATACTTATCCAGATAGCCAGATATACATGATTACACATGTGTACTACACCCAATTATCACTGTCATGGCAACCCCCTATTACAGATTCCCACATCATGTGTGCATGGTCCCATTACATCTCCTGTGTGATGGACATCCTTCCTGTGTGTGGGCAGCAGTGCTACCAACAGCTTGTAGCAATACCCCTTACAGGAGGTCTGGCACACTCAGGGCAGCCACGTATTTGTAGGAGGATCAGGAAGCAAAGACAGACTGTGAGTAGAGTTATGTTATGCTTTGTACAGTACTGGTGTTACAGGGTGTGGGTGTACATACTAGTTTGCCATGGAATGCAGTCCATCTGCATAGCACACAACTGTGGGCCTATCCTCATGCTGGCTGGAGCTGTGCCTATCATGTCTTGTCTGTCCACCACACAGGTCTTGTGTCAGATAATACACTGGCAGTGTGTGTGTTGCATGTTACTGGTACATGGCTACATCCATGACCATCTCTACCATCAATTCCCTGACTAAGTGTATGTTACAGACTATCTTGTAACACTTGCATCTTGTGTATTTTATGGCAACAGTTCTCCACATATGTGCCTGTATTCCAACCTCTGTCCATCACCTACATACCAAGCATTGCACATATGTCATGATGTCGGTGGTTGATCCATACTGGGCTGGGAGTATAATACACTGCCATGTCTGCCATCAGTCCACTGCTGTTGTAACCCCCACACATATGGTGGGGCTGGGGCCATATATGTGTGGGCGCCACCTACACAATACGTCTGCCCTCATGCACTGCAGAGCCCAGTGTATGTAACAGTGGTATATGACCCTGTATTATTGAGTCTAGAGGGGAGCACCAGAAATGACCTGGGCTGCTACAAAATGTGGGGGTATCAGGGCTCAGCTGCCTTAATGAATCTGGATGTACAGTACCATATACTTCACCTATATATACATTACTGACATGGATCTGGGTAATGCAGGAATACTGCCCCCTACCATACAAACTGCTCTGTTTGTTGGTGTGCTCATGATGGTGTCAGTTATGCCATGTTATGTAGCAGTTACAACCCATGTGGTCATATGACATCTATATCACCTACTGTCCTTTTACAGTGTGTAGATAGAGGCTGCTGAACTACACACCTGGATTACATACTGTTGATTGTTAGGTATCCTGTGGCCCAGTGTGTCTTTCCTATTATACAATATGAATGGCTTGGCCTGGGCAGCAACAGCTGAGAACATTTCCAGACTACTGTATGCCTGTAACTGGTCCACTGTAGCATCACTCCATTGACATAGTTGTCAGTGTCTGAACAGCTATATGGCATGGCATGTAGAACTGTAATAGTACACAATTAAAGGTTTCCATGTCTGCAAACCTGTGGGTGTTGTTTTACCTATGACCTCTCTGTGGGTGTATGTTACAGGCAACAATTGTCATTTGTATGGGTGGCACGTACAGTGTTCAGTCATTCAGGGGTCAACTGTAGGCATAATGGCCATTCCATATTGTGTATTCACCTTCCACTTATGTATCTTACTGTACATATAACTGCATGTGTATGTGTAGTCACATGTATATGTACACACACACACACACACACACACACACACACACACACACACACATATATATATATATATATATATATATATATATATATATATATATATATACTTGTATCTGCATATCTTTGTCTGTGTATCTGTAGCCTGGTAATGTTGATGGCTTCCACATAATACATTACCCAAGGGAGCCAGACTGTACTGCATAATATGTTACCAATACCAGCCTAACATCATATAGGTGGGATGTAGTACAGGTAACATCATGTGCCCGTGTTGTCACTGGCCCTGGTTATGGGATCTCCAACACTTGGTAGTGTATTGCAGGGCAGATGCGTTTGGCTGGGGGAGGATGCCTAGTTGTACAACTCATATAGTGTGTGGTGCCTCTCAAACCCATTAACATAACATGTAGCCTGTTACACGCCTCTCCCTAACAGCTACATGTGCCTTGTAGTACCAGCACAACAGTGTTGTTTCTATGGGACAGTAGGCATTGGAATCCCATTGAGATCTGCCACGTGTGTGTATGTGTGCATGTGTGCATATCTGTAGGGTACACCATTCTGAGTCCACATACTCCTATTACAATACACATTGCCACACAGTAGTACGGACATTGTTGTTGTCACCCATAGGTGTGGCAACGAAATGCAACACCCTACTATGCCTGTGGTGTGTGCATCACATGCATATCTCTGTGGTACCACTGTTGTGATGTACAATGGGTTGTTTTGGCATCATGGCCAATGTGTGATAGTGGATATGTCAGAGTATCAAGATGGGTTCCAGTGTGTGCAATATCCAGTGGGGGATATGGGTGCTGTGTACACTGTCTTTACACCATGGAACACCTGGTATCTAGCCCACATACCACTCTCAGGTGGCCAATGTCACCATCACCCATACAGGTAACAGATAACAGGATACAGCCCAGTTACACATGTGCTATGTGCAGCCTACCTGTAACACATTGGACACATGGACTAATTAGTTAGCAACTATACAACCAGGTCACTATGTGTCTACCTGTTATGTGTCAAAGTGTATCTGATGGCATGACACACTATGTATTTTACATATACAAACATTACATCCCCCATTACCATATTGTACTTGTCTGTGGATGGTCTGCCTGTAACACATGACCTGGTATCACCTCACCCTACCAGATGGTGTCTTGTGTGCATTAACAGCCACACAGTTCAGTAGCACTACATACCTGAGTAGGGGTCTAGACACAGTGTTGCCAAGTAAGGATGTGTGTGTAAGTGGATGGGTTAACATAAGGGTGCAGATTATACCTGTACCAGCAGGCCACCAGTCAATTTTGCACAGGCAATAACTGTTATACATATCTGTGGCATGTGTGCAACTCTACACCAGATACGTCACGGCCATGGTGTCACCACACTGACATACCCTTGTGGAATATGACTGCAGACCATCCTCTTGCCGACACATGTACACCTACAGCACAAATACTTAATTAATTACTTAACTCTAAATGTTTCTATTGTTCCTAGTTGTATCTGTAACCCTACTGAAAACAGCATATTATACTTATTTCTAAATGTTTCTATCGATCCTAGTTGTATCTGTTTGTCACCCTACTGAAAACTGCATATTATACTTAACTCTAAATGTTTCTATTGTTCCTAGTTGTATCTGCTTGTAACCCTACTGAAAACTGCATATTATACTTATCTCTAAATGTTTCTATTGTTCCTAGATGTATCTGTTTGTCACCCTACTGAAAACTGCATATTATACTTATCTCTAAATGTTTCTATTGTTCCTAGTTTTATCTGTTTGTAACCCTACTGAAAACTGCATATTATACTTATCTCTACATGTTTCTATTGTTCCTAGTTTTATCTGTTTGTAACCCTACTGAAAACTGCATATTATACTTATCTCTAAATGTTTCTATTGTTCCTAGTTATATCTGTTTGTCACCCTGCTGCAAACTGCATATTATACTTATTTCTAAATGTTTCTATTGTTCCTAGTTGTATCTATTTGTCAGCCTACTGAAAACTGCATATTAAACTTATCTCTAAATGTTTCTATTGTTCCTAGTTTTATCTGTTTGTAACCCTACTGAAAACTGCATATTATACTTATCTCTAAATGTTTCTATTGTTCCTAGTTTTATCTACGTTTGTAACTCTACTTAAAACTGCATATTATACTTATATCTAAATGTTTCTATTGTTCCTAGTTGTATCTGTTTGTAAACCTACTGAAAACTGCATATTATACTTATCTCTAAATGTTTCTATTGTTCCTAGTTTTATCTGTCACCCTACTGAAAACTGCATATTATACTTATCTCTAAATGTTTCTATTGTTCCTAGTTTTATCTGTTTGTAACCCTACTGAAAACTGCATATTATACTTATCTCTACATGTTTCTATTGTTCCTAGTTTTATCTGTATGTAACCCTACTGAACACTGCATATTATACTTATCTCTAAATGTTTCTGTTGTTCCTAGTTTTATCAGTTTGTCACCCAACTGAAAACTGCATATTATACTCATCTCTAAATGTTTCTATTGTTCCTAGTTGTATCAGTTTGTAACCCTACTGAAAACTGCATATTATACTTATCTCTAAATGTTCATAGTGTTCCTAGTTGTATTTGTTTGTAACCCTACTGAAAACTGCATATTATACTTATCTCCAAATGTTTCTATTGCTCCTAGTTTTATCTGTTTGTAACCCTACTGAAAGCAGCATATTTTACTTAATAGGTTCATAGGTTCATACTAGGCTATCTGCCCGAGGGCATTTACAAGCCTAGCCCATCGTTTTGTGGCTTACGCCACCCCTTTATTATGGGGAACTAAACCTATTATTTTGCTGTGCCTCTGTCGAGCAATGACACTGAGGTAATCCCTGGGGTATATCTGCGATCTCCCATCCATTGGTCAAGATTTCTCTTGAACAAGGCCAGCGAGGTGCTCTGCCTCACATGTACCGGGATTTTGTTCCACAGCATAGGAGTCTTTGGGTGATGAATCTATCCCTCCAGTCCTATTAATAGTCGTGTCAAGGTTTAAGTCTCCCCTTGTGGCTCTGATGGATCTGGATTTTTGAGGTGAAGCATATTCATCAAATCTGGGTTTGACATGGCCTTGTATGTTAGGCAAAGGTCACCTCTGAGCAAGCTGATGCGACTGAGTAGAGCTGGAGTTCTTTCAGTCGGGCAGCATAGGACAGATTTTGAGACCCTTTATCCTTTTGGTGAGGAACTTTTGTGGCCTCTCCAGTTGCTGCAAGTGTCGGGTCAGATACATTCGAATGGGGCATTGTACTCAATCATTGGTCTGATGGTGATGAGTAAGGGAGACTATGACCTCCCTTGATCTAGATGAGAAACCCTTCATGATAAGGTGGGCAATGTAGAAGCGTCTTCCTAACTACTTTAGCTACATGGTTGTCGAATGACAGACTACTATCAACCTGGGTCCCCAGGTCCCCGATAACTTCTTCTGTGCTCAGTGGATTGCCACCTATTTGGTAGCTAGGGGGTAACCTTGTTTTTCCGAAGGGTATGACTATGCATTTTTGGCATTTAACTTTAGGCGTGGCTCTGGCACCAGTTATCCGTTTCTGTGAGACCCTTCTGAAGGATATCTGTGTCAGATGTGTTTTCTACTATGGCCCCCAGTTTACAGTCATCTGCAAACTTTGGCAGCCATAACCCTCCTGTGTTTGCTTGTACTTCAGAGAAGTAGATGCCAAACAAGAGTGGGCCCAGGACTGAGCCCTGTGGGACACCACTTGTGACAGGCTTTGAGTCAGACATGGCGCCAGCAACTCTGACCCTGTGGGTTCTGTCTCTCAGCCAGTTTGCAACCCATCTTGTGATGTATGGGTTGACATTTAAGCTGATGAGTTTTTCAATGATACCCGAGTGGGGTATTGTATCGAAGGCATTAGCCAGATCGAGGTAGGCTGTATGGACTGCCTTTCCCTCATCAATGGCTTTGGTAACTGTTTTGAAAAAGTCAACCAAATTTAAAAGGCATGATCTGCCTTTGACAAAGCCAAACTGGGTTGTATCCAAAGTCTGCAAATTCCCTATGTCATTATTTATGAAGTCCATTATGATCCTCTCCATGGCTTTGCAAATAAGGCTTGTTCCTAGTTATATCTGTTTGTCACCCTACTGAAAACTGCATATTATACTTATTTCTAAATGTTTGTATTGTTCCTAGTTGTATCTGTTTGTAACCCTACTGAAAACAGCATATTATACTTATCTCTAAATGTTTCTATTGTTCCTAGTTTTATCTGTTTGTCACCCTACTGAAAACTGCATATTACACGTATCTCTAAATGTTTCTATTGTTCCTAGTTTTATCTGTTTGTAACCCTACAGAAAAATGCATGTTATACTTATCTCTAAATTTTTCTATTGTTCCTAGTTATATCTGTTTGTCACCCTACTGAAAACTGCATATTATACTTATCTCTAAATGTTTCTATTGTTCCTAGTTGTATCTTTTTGTCACCCTACTGAAAACTGCATTTAATTTT
>NC_056732.1:1883597516-1883615215 GCF_019279795.1 Protopterus annectens | reverse complement strand
AGAGATAAGTATAATATGCAGTTTTCAGTAGGGTGACAAACAGATACAACTAGGAACAATAGAAACATTTAGAGATAAGTATAATATGCAGTTTTCAGTAGGGTTACAAAGGAACAATAGAAACATTTAGAGATAAGTATAATATGCAGTTTTCAGTAGGGTTACAAACAGATAAAACTAGGAACAATAGAAACATTTAGAGATAAGTATAATATGCAGTTTTCAGTAGGGTTACAAACAGATACAACTAGGAACAATAGAAACATTTAGAGATAAGTATAATATGCAGTTTTCAGTAGGGTGACAAACATGGATAAAACTAGGAACAATAGAAACATGTAGAGATAAGTATAATATGCAGTTTTCAGTAGGGTTACAAACAGATACAACTAGGAACAATAGAAACATTTAGAGATAAGTATAATATGCAGTTTTCAGTAGGGTTACAAACAGATACAACTAGGAACAATAGAAACATTTAGAGATAAGTATAATATGCAATTTTCAGTAGGGTTACAAACAGATACAACTAGGAACAATAGAAACATTTAGAGATAAGTATAATATGCAGTTTTCAGTAGGGTTACAAACAGATAAAACTAGGAACAATAGAAACATTTAGAGATAAGTATAATATGCAGTTTTAGTAGGGTTACAAACAGATAAAACTAGAAACAATAGAAACATTTAGAGATAAGTATAATATGCAGTTTTCAGTAGGGTGACAAACAGATACAACTAGGAACAATAGAAACATTTAGAGATAAGTATAATATGCAGTTTTCAGTAGGGTGACAAACAGATACAACTAGGAACAATAGAAACATTTAGAGATAAGTATAATATGCAGTTTTCAGTAGGGTTACAAAGGAACAATAGAAACATTTAGAGATAAGTATAATATGCAGTTTTCAGTAGGGTTACAAACAGATAAAACTAGGAACAATAGAAACATTTAGAGATAAGTATAATATGCAGTTTTCAGTAGGGTTACAAACAGATACAACTAGGAACAATAGAAACATTTAGAGATAAGTATAATATGCAGTTTTCAGTAGGGTGACAAACATGGATAAAACTAGGAACAATAGAAACATGTAGAGATAAGTATAATATGCAGTTTTCAGTAGGGTTACAAACAGATACAACTAGGAACAATAGAAACATTTAGAGATAAGTATAATATGCAGTTTTCAGTAGGGTTACAAACAGATAAAACTAGGAACAATAGATACATTTAGAGATAAGTATAATATGCAGTTTTCAGTAGGGTTACAAACAGATAAAACTAGAAACAATAGAAACATTTAGAGATAAGTATAATATGCAGTTTTCAGTAGGGTTACAAACAGATAAAACTAGGAACAATAGAAACATTTAGAGATAAGTATAATATGCAGTTTTCAGTAGAGTTACAAACAGATAAAACTAGGAACAATAGAAACATTTAGAGATACGTATAATATGCAGTTTTCAGTAGGGTTACAAAGAGATAAAACTAGGAACAATAGAAACATTTAGAGATACGTAAAATATGCAGTTTTCAGTAGGGATACAAACAGATAAAACTAGGAGCAATAGAAACATTTAGAGATAAGTATAATATGCAGTTTTCAGTAGGGTGACAAACATGGATAAAACATAGTAGACAACATCAAAATCATGCTGCTTCAGTTTCAGACAATAATACATGGAGTTATGGGCTAAGTCCCTTCAAGAATTCGTACACAGAGTATAAGACTGAAATGCTTAGGGAGAGTTTGCAGGAACAGTGGGTGGTGATTAGTCAGGGTTTAAGCAGGGACACTGTGAATGCTGTTGGAAGTGTAGTTTGAGGCTTTTTTTTTGAACTGGGTTAAGCAGGATTGGCGAGTACATTCAGCAGGTAGCATATTCCAAGTTTTGCCTACTGAGTTGGTGAATAGTGAGCCCCCAGCCACATTTATGCTCTTAGTTGTTTGTACCAGCAGTTTGTCAGCAGAGCGTAGTGTCCTTAGGTTGCTGCATGGTTTGATGATCTTATTTAGTGCTGGTGTTTTTTTGGGTTGATATAGTATTTTTTGGGTTTTTATAAGTTGGTTGTATCGGAGAAGACTGGGCCACTCTAGCCATTCTAGTTGAGTTAGGTTGATACAATGGTGGATCCTAGAGGTAGCACCAGTAGCAAATCTAGCAATATGGTTGTAACAACTAGCAAGTTTGGTAAGGGTGGCTTGGTTCAGGTTAGTGAAGAGGGGGGAGGCATAGAAGAGGGCAGATAGTAGGTGGGACTGAGCGATAGTGGTTCTTGCAAAAGGAGTGAGGAAGGGTTTGATCCTGTATAGGGAACCCAGTTTCTTTGTTGACAGATTTGATGGCTTGATTGACATGGATATATTTTAGGGCATTATCAACTGTGATGTCCAGGATTTTTGTGTGAGTATCTGGGGACATGATTGTGCCATTGTTGGAACTTATAGTAAAGAATGGTGGGGAGGATTTGCAGGTGGGGGGAAAGATGAGCAGTTTAGTTTTGTTGGGGTTTAATAGAAGCTGATGGCTTGCAAACCATTTTTCTACATCATTGAAAGTATTCTGGGTTAGGGTTAAAAGCTCAGTTGAGGAGGAGGCGGGACATATTAAAGTAGAGTTGTCCACGTATTGGATGCAGGTAGCCTTGGGAGTGATGGTGGGTATGTCATTGATAAAGACTGAGAAGAGTAGTCGTCCTAGTATGGAGCCTTGGGGGATTCCTAGAGTAATGGGTAGACATGTGGATAGGGTATTCTGCCATAAAACTGCTTGTTGTCTTTCAGACAGGTAAGATTGGAGCCATTTAATTGAGCTACTATTCAGTGGCAGTTCCTTCAGGGTGCAGAGAAGCAGTTGGTGATTGACCATATCAAAGGACTTAGAGTGATCTAGGAAGAGAGCTGAGGTAAGTGTATTGTTTTGATTGGTGTTGACAGAGTTAGAGAAAGATAGGAGGGCTGATGTGGTGCTGTGGTGTGGCCTAAAACCATGCTGAGAGTTGGCCAGTAGTTTATGTTGGGTGGTATAGTGCATTAATTGGTTGTGGATGCACTTTTCCATAATTTTGGCCATTTTGGAGGAAGTCTTCTAGGATATTTGCATTGTTGCCTGGGGGGGATATAAATGCAGACAATGAATATAGATTTACTTTTGTTAAGCTGTAGTTTGCTAACTAGGGCTTCTGCATTATTGAACAAGGGGGGTTGCTATGGGGCTAGAGTGACATCTATTGTGTTTTTAAACAGAACGTCTTCTCCTCCACCTTTTCTGGTGTTTTGGTCTAGTCTAAGTATGTTGTACCTGGTGGGATAACCTCATCATTTTTAGTTCCTGGTTTTAGCCAGGTTTCTGTAAGACACAGCACATCAGGTGAGTAGGTGGCTAGAAGGGCATGAAGATTATGGACCTTGTTGTTAATACTCCTGATGTTTAGGTGACAGGTCAGGAGAGAGTTAGGGGACCTTGCATCTGGCCATATGTTGAAGGTGGTAGTGGGCTGGGGGCTTGTGGGAAGGGTGGGTCCAGGTTTAGGGAGGATGTCTCCATCCCTCATCAGACTAAATTGTACTGTGATTATTAGTTTCAGCACTTTATTTATTATTTTATGATAATATCTAGTTTTGGGTGATCTGGTCTCTGGTCTAGTTAATTGGTGGCTGTTAAAACTAGAGAGGACAGGTTTATAGTGAACTAGGGGATGGTCTTATTCACTCAAGGTGTGAACAGAGATGGTATGAGATATGGGGTGGTGAAAGCCAAGATAGGGCTGGTTTTCATAGATGGTGAGGTGATATAGCCCAGGCAGTATAACTGAGAGGAACATAATTGGTCTCATCTTGATAGTAGTGGTACTTGGCAAGGAATGTGGGTGCAGAATTAAGGGGATTGTTGGCAGAAAGGGGTGGTGTATGGAGGTGTGGGTTATCTATGATAGGTTGTAGGAGGGGGAGTGGTTTATTAGGCTTAAATTTAGCAGTAATAGGGGCGGGTGGAATATGGGGCCAGGGTGGGGTGCAGAGTGAGCCAGAGCAAAGCGAGGGCAAGCGGAGCGTGCCTATACCATGTTACAAGGATTTCCAGGGTCTGAGAGTATGCAGGCTTAAATAATACAACTTTACAGTGTTTTTACTCTGTTCCTTTTAAAGTGAGCTGCAATTTATTCAATTTTACTCAATTATTTTAAAAGCGAGCTGTGTTTTACTCAACACTGTATTAAACAAAGGTTGTAGTTTAGCCAGGCAACTTCACTGACTGTTGTGAGAAAGCAAACTTTTAACCTGAATTTTGCACAGAGATTTTGTTATTTCTTTAGCAACTGTGAGATGAAGTGAGCAGGGGGAATGTGTTATACAGGCTGTTTAAGCTGTAGAATGCTTTTTTATTACTTATTACAGCAGCCTGACTAGGGTGTCTAAGACTGTTAAGCTCTCTTTTACTATGGACCCTAAGATAGCTGTAGACCAACTGGCTACATGAGTTCATAGTGAGAACAGTGTGATACAGTATTTGCAAGATAGAGAAATGCAGTCTACATAACCATTAAAGACAAAACAGTATGCGTGTATACATTGCTATCTGAAACTGAGTGTAGAAACAAGATAGTCTTCATCAGTTAATAGTTGTAGCTGTGAGAATGAGCTAGTAATGGGTAATGTAAATCAGCAGTAGGTAGTTTAACCAGGAGTATGTCAGGAGAAGGGCCAGTGTTTTGCTAGATGTTCCTTACAGAGGTTTTTAAACTCATGAATGCTAGAGTTTTTGGTCATAGGTTGAGGAAGAGTGTTCCACAGTTTGGAAATTTTATGGGAAAAAAGTGCGGTGTCCTGTGTGTTGTGGACTTGGGTAATCTTTAACAATAGTTTATTTGGGATCTTAGTGATCTAGAATTGCTGTTGGGTTGTACTAGATTGATGAGTGCTGGGCAGTTATTAGGTTTGTGAATTATATTGTGGGCTATGGACAGTTGATTAAATGTTAGAAGGTTTGGTAGCTCTAACCATCTAAGTTGGGAGAGTACACAGCAGTGTTGGATTCTGTAAGGGTAGCCTGTGGCAAACTTGGCGATTTTGTTGTAGCATGATTCCAGATTATGTAGGTCAGATTTATGAATGTTTGTAAATGCTAGTGAGTCATACAGGTGTGTGGAGAGTAGATGTGTGCAGGCAGGGGCTAGTCTGGTGTTGTCTGTAAGGAAAGGTTTAATTCTGTAAAGGGTGCCAAGTTTGGAGTGGACCTTTCTGATAGTGATGGAGATGTGGGTGTCAAACCATAAGTTATTATCAGTTTTGACACCTAGAAGTTTGGCTTGGCTGGTAGAATCTATTTTGATTCCATTTGTGGAAAGGATAGAAAGTGGAGTCAGACATATTTTGGGTTTATTGTAATTGAAGACAATTAACTTGGTTTGTCAGGGTTAAGTATGAGTTAAGGGCTAGTGAGGTAGTTTTTTATGTCCTGGAAAGATTTTTGCATTTTTGTCTGTAGGTCTTGGGGGATGGGGGCTATGCAGATTAATGTAGAGTCATCTGCGTATTGGACTATGGAGGCTAGTTGGGTTGAAGAGCTGAGGTTTGTTAGTAAAAACTGTAAAGAGAAAGGGGCCAAGTATGGATCCTAGGGGTACACCAACAGTGATGGGTAGAAGGGGGGACAGGGTGTTCTCCCATTTGGTGACTTGCTGTCAGTTAGATAGATAACTGTGGAACCAGGACAGGGCTGTTGTATTGAAGCCATGGGATGATAGTTTATTTAGTAGGATTTGGTGGGAGATGGTGTCAAAGGTTTTTGACATGTCAAGGAATATAGAGGAGACCATTTGGCCTCTGTTTATAAGATCTTAAATGATGTTTGTGAAAGATAGCAGGGCAGTACTGGTACTATGTTTTGGCTAGAAGCCGTGTTGTGTGGGGGAGAGGAGTTTGCGATTAAGGAGGTGGGCAAGGAGTTGGAAGTGAATGCATTTTTCTAAGATTTTGGCAAGAAGGGAGAGTATGGCTATGGGACAGTAGTTATTTAGATCCTTAGAGGGGCTGCCTTTGTGTAGGGGATTGATATGGGATATTTTCCATAGATGGGGTACATATTGTTCAGAGATAGAATGGTTGATTAGGACAGATAGGGGATAGGTAATTGAGGGGGCAGCAATTTTAAGGAATTCATTATGTAATTTATCAGCTGCTAGACATCAGGGTTTGAGTTTGGAAAGGAGAGATTTTATGAACTTTGTTTAGATTGGGGTGAAAGAGAAGGGGGTGGGGAGTCAGAAGAGGGAAGGGGTGCAGTGAGAAGCTGATTAATTGGATTACCAAGAAGAGATGTGATTGAGTTAATGAAGTGAGTATTAAACTGTGTAGCTATTGGGTCTGACACCTTGGAGTTGGTGGGTGGCCAAACATTTCTGGGGTTAAATTGGTGGGTTTGCTGATCTAAAAGGAAATAGTTTTGCTTGCCTATTTTTATCTGTCTCTTAGTCTGGCTATGTAGCTGCTGATATGTTGTATGGTCTATTTTATTTTTGGTAGTGTGGTAAGTGGACCATGTCCTGTATCATTGCTTCAGGATTGCTGGGGTATCTTTAGATAGCCAAGGTATGTGCATAGTTTTGGCTATTATTTTTCTTGTGGGTGCTAGATTGTTGAGTATTTTAAAAAAAGCATTGTTGAAGTAAAGCACTGCCTTGATCGAGTGGGAGATTTCTAAGGGGTGACCAGTTACTTTGCTGAAGAAGGTGGTTGAAAGTGGAGGAGGAAAAGTTTTTTTTTGTTCCTGATAAATTTCTATATTGTGTTGGTTTGAGTCTGAGCTCATTTTTTATACTTGAAGGTAGGTGAGTGGTCACTGAGGGAGTCTGGAATGTCCCTGGAGACAGGTCTTTTGCTTAGAGGTGAAGTCACCCATTTTGAAAGTATGTGTTCCATTGGTGAGCCAGTTGGCTACACACCTGGAAATGTATGGGTTATTCCCATTTAGTAGAGTTTCTCTATAATACCTGAGTGAGGGATTGTGTCAAATGCCTTGGCTAGGTCAAGATAGGTGGTATGCACTGTCTTTCCCTCATCCAGAACCTTCGGGACTTTCTCAAAGGAATCATGTTTATCAGGCATGATCCGCCGTTAATGAATCTGAAATGGGTTGGGTTCAGATTTTGAAGATTACGTCTGTCCTTGTTAATAAGGTCCATAATGATTCTATTCATGGCCTTGCAAACAAGGCTAATAAAACATATGGTCCTATAATTCCCAGTTTATGGTCTTGCCTTGTACTGAGGAATTCCTGTTGTTGTCCTCCTTTCTGCAGGAACATAGCCTGTTCACAGGCTGTGGTCAAAAAGGGATCCACGTGGGTCTGCTAGATCATGTTTTAAGTTGTTTAAAAGGCAACATGAGATGTTGTCTGGTTCCATTAATGCCACGTTTGTGGCCTTGGGGACCACAGAGATGACCTGCAGTCTTATGATAACATGTTGAGGAATGGTGGCAGGTATACTTTGAGGATGATTGGAGGTGACACGGAGGTGACGTCTGCTCCAGATCTGTCAGCTAGCAGGTTGGCCATTACCTCCAGTTGAGTATGGGTGGTGCCATCAACAACCAGTTCAGCACATAGCTGGATACTCCCTTTTATATTATGAATGTTGTTAAAGAAGGCCTTGTCATAATCCTAAGATATGGAGGGTATTCTTGCTTACTAATTAGCTTTTGAGAACTTGAAAAGATCTCTTATTTATTTGTTTAAGCTAAAGAGATTTTGGAGCTCCTCCATGTCTCTTTTCATGTAGTCCAGGCAGGTACATCTCAGGTCATTCATGCCAACATGGATAATGACAGAGTCATGTCTGTATTTGTTGTGGAGTGACCTGAGTGTGTGCGTTATGTGGCAGATCCTGGCACTTGACAGGCAGCTGATAGTAACTTTCTCCTTGTTTAGCCTGGTGAGTGGAACATCAGTGTGCCTGACTATAGAGTCACATATGACTAGAGTGTTGGGTACGTTGTTATGCCTTATGGGCTGAGTTTGAGTGGCACACTGAGTTTGTGGGCTGCATTTCATTTGGATATTGTTGGGGGTGGTGGTTCACTGCTAGCAGTCCATCCCTTCCACAAGCCACAGATGCATAGCTTATTGTATTCAGTGCTAGCAGTCTGTCCCTTCCACATGCCAGAGATGCATAGCATAGTTGTATTCAGTACTAGCAGTCTGTCCCTTCCACATGACATGGATGCATAGCATACTGTATTCAATCCTAGCACTTCATCACTTCCACATGCCACAGATGCATAGCATACTGTATTCAGTGCTAGTAGTCCATCCCTTCCACATGCCATGAATGCATAGCCTGCTGTATTCAGTGCTATCAGTCTGTGACTCCCACATGCCACATATGCATAGCACACTGTATTCAGTGTTAGCAGTCCATCCATTCCACATGCCATGGATGCATAGCAAACTGTATTCAGTACTAGCAGTCCATCCCTTCCACATGCCAGAGATCCATAGCATACTAAAGATATTTGCTACTTACAGTTTAACAAGTAATGTTGAGTGAGTGACCTAGTCTAACATGTCATATTCCTGGGATTATCCTGTTTGCCAATATTAACTACTTACAGTTTAAAAAGTAATGTTGAGTGAGTGACCTAGTCTAACATGTCATATTCCCGGGATTATCTTATTTACCCATATTTACTACTTACAGTTTAACAAGTATTGTTGAGTGAGTAACCAAGTCTAACATATCATATTCCAGGGATTATCTTGTTTACCCATATTTACTACTTCAGTTTAACAAGTAATGTTGAGTGTGTGACCTAGTCTAACATGTCATATTCCAGGGACTATCTTGTTTACCCATATTTACTACTTACAGTTTAACAAGTAATATTGAGTGAGAGATCTCGTCTAACATGTCATATTCCAGGGATTATCTTGTTTAACGATATTTACTACTTACAGTTTAACAACTAATGTTGAGAGAGTGACCTAGTCTAACATGTCATCTTCCAGGGATTATCTTGTTTACCAATATTTACTACATACAGTTTAACAAGTAATGTTGAGTGAGTGACCTAGTCTAACATGTCATATTCCAGGGATTATCTTGTTTACCCATATTTACTACTTACAGTTTAACAAGTAATGTTGAGTGAGGGACCTAGTCTAACATGTCATATTCCAGGGATTATCTTGTTTTCCCAAATTTACTACTTACAGTTTAACAAGTAATGTCGAGTGAGTGACCGAGTCTAACGTGTCATATTCCAGGGATTGTCTTGTTCACCCATATTTACTACTTACAGTTTAACAAGTAATGTGGAATGAGTGACCTAGTCTAACATGCCATATAAATTCATAGGTTCATAGGTAGATATTAGGCTATCTGCCTTATGGCATTTATAAGCCTAGCCAGAGTGTATTTGGCTTTTGCCTCCCTATTAGATTAGTCTACTGTGCCTCTGTATAGTAGGTCACAGAAGGTAGCCCTTTAAGATTAGTTTACTGTGCCTCTGTCAAGCAGGGACACAGAAGGGACCCCAGGGGTGAATTTGCGATTTCCCATCCACGCTTCCAGATTTCGCTTGAAGAGGGTCAGCGAGCAGCTTTGTCTAACATGAATTGGGATTCTGTTCCAGAGTGAGTGGAGCCTCTGGGAAATGAATTTGTCCCTCCAGCATGTCCTATTTATTTTTGTGCTGAGGTTTAAGTCCTTGGAGCATGTAGCTCTAAGGGATTTGGATTTTTTAAGGTGGAGCATGTCCATTAATTCTGGGTTAGACATGGCTTTGTACGTCAGGCATAGATCGCCTCTGAGTAGGCTGTAAGCAACTGAGTAGATTTGGAGTTTCTTTAGTCGAGCTGCATAGGACATCTGTTTGTGGCCCATGATCCTCTTGGTGAGGTACTTTTGGGGTCTCTCCAATTGCTGCAGGTGTCGGGTAAGGTACATCCCAAAAGGGGCATTGTATTAAATTATGGGCCTGATGAGTGATGAGTAGAGGGGCACAATGACCTCTCTTGCTCTAGATGTGAACCCTTTCATGATAAGGTGGGCTATATAGAAGGTCTTTCTAACCACTTTGGCAATGTGATTGTCAAAGGAGAGATTACTATCTACATGGGTCCCCAAATCCCTAATTACTTCCTCCGTACTTAATGGATTACCACCTATGTGGTAATTTGTGGGCACTTTGTTTTTCCCAAAGGGGATGACTGTGCACTTTTTAGCATTCAGCTTGAGGCCGTGGCTCTGGCACCAAGCATCCGTCTCTGTGAGACCCTTTTGGAGGATACTTGTGTCAGCTGGAGAGTCAATTATGGCTCCCAGTTTGCAGTCATCTGCGATCTTTGTCAGCCATAGTCCCCCTGTGTTAGCCTGTACCTCAGAGAAGTATATACCGAATAAGAGAGGTCTCAGAACTGAGTCTTGTGGGACCCCACTTGTAAATGGTTTGGATTTGGACGTGGCACCTGCAATTCTGACCATGTGGGTTCTATCCCTGAGCCAGTTTGCAAACCATCTTGTGACATAGGTGTTGATATTTAGCTGGTAAGCTTATTTATGATCCCTGAGTGGGGTATTGTGTTGAAGGCTTTTGAGAGGTCTAGGTAGGCTGTGTGGACTACCTTGCCCTCATCTATGGCTTTGGTAACTGTTTCAAAGAAATCAACTATGTTTAAGAGACAAGATCTGCCCTTAACAAAGCCTAATTGGGTAGGGTCCAGTGTCTGGAGGTGCCCAATGTCTTTGTTTATGAGTTCCATGATAATACGCTCCATAGCTTTACAGACCAGACTAGTCAGGCTTATGGGACGATAGTTCCCGGGGTCCGTTGTGGCGCCACCTTTGTGGAGTGGGACCACTGTAGCTGTTCGCCATTCTTTGGGTACATATCCTGTAGTAAGGCTAAATTTGAACAGTGATTTAATGTGAGGGTTCAGTTCTTGGAGTTCATGTAGGACGCAGCCTAGGACACCGTCTGGTCCCATAGATGCTATGTTGTTTGCTTTGGAGAGGTCAGCTTTCACCTGTGCATCTGTGATGTCAGGGAGGTTACATACAGTTGGGATAGGCATTTGCTCCTTTGGGGGCTAGGGGGGGAGAAGTTAGCGCTGAATCTGTCTGCCAGGACGTTGGCTATGTCTGTAGGTTCAGTATATTTAGTACCGTTATGCAACAATTCAGAGCATATCTGGGAGTTTCCACCCATATTCCTGACATAACTAAAAAAGGCCTTGTGATTATCTTTAGTGTCTACGGCAATTTTTCTTTCAAAACTGGCCTTTGATGATTTTATGAGGGATCGAAGTTTCTTGCTAATACTGATCAGAGATGCTTTCCCTTGTTGGGATTTTGCTCTGTCATGCAGTAGCTTCCTCCTTCTGTTGTATAGCTTATTTATGGCCGGGGTCCACCAGACAGGTCTCCTGTTTTTGGAGGAGTGGGTCTTGGTTTTATTTGGGATAGCATGATCCATGCATTCCTGCAGGTGCTCATAGAATGCATTTGTAAAGGATTCTGTGGTTTGGGCTGTATTATCTTCTGGCCCAGGGGCTTTGAAGGATTCCACCTCAGTCTTGAGAAGTGCAAATTTGGCTTTTGAGAAATTCTTTACAGTGATTTCCTTGACTGAGGGTGGGGACAGGATATGGATGTCCACAGAGATTTGTTTATGGTCTGATCTTACCACTGAGGGGTTTACCTCTGGTGTGGAACATAGAGTACCCATGTTGGTGATGACCAGGTCCAATATGTTGTTTAGTGGTGACCAGTTGTTCCATCACTTTAGAGTTTATAAATTCAAGGAACCATTGGGTGAAGGTGTTTGGGCTTGAATAGTTTTCCCAGTCAATGTTTGGGTAGTTGAAGTCACCCAATAACATAGTGTTTGGATAGACCTTCAACTTCTCCAGTGTTTTCAGGAATGCCAAGTGGGGTTCCTGTAATAGGGAGGGTGTTCTGTAGCAGGCTACAAACTGAAAGGCAGTTTTGCCAGCTGTTAGTTGCACATGGATGGTTTCTGATGCTTTGTGCAGTGCCACTAACCTGGAGGTATAGGTATCTTTGATGAATATAGATACTCCCCCTCCATTTGTGCTTCGGTCCAAGTTTTGGGGCTGAAACACATGGTATGAGTTATAACCTGGTAGTGCTGGGGTGCTCTCAGGAGCCTTGAACCAGGTTTCTGTTACTGCCCAGAAATCGATTTTCTCCATACGGAGGAGAGCCTCGAGTGCATGCATCTTGAGGTTTAGACTTCTGGCAATGAGTAGCATTACCCTTAGTTTTTTTATCATTGGGTTGTCTATGGAGGTGGGTTTGTCCTTTGAGCCTTACTTAAAAAAGGCACTATGGGGGTGGCAAGAGCCTTGGCCAGTATACGAAAGCCTAACGGTGACAGGTGCAAGCCGTCTCTAGCGTAGCAACATGGCTTGTCAAGCATGTCATCCCAGGCTGACAGACACTGGATCCCCTTTGAATGACACCAATACTTTAGCCAATTGTTCAAACTGATCATTTTGTCTTTATAGTGTGGCATCATTCTTGTTGAGGGCAAGATGCAACTCAAGGTCAGGGTCTTACCAGCCTGGGCTACACGTTCAGAGAGCTCCTCTATGTCTCTTTTCATGCAGTCCAGGGAGGTATGTCTCACGTCATTCACACCAGCATAGACAATGATGGAGTCATACTTGTACTTGCTTTGGAGTGACTTGAGTGCTTGCGTTATGTGGTGGATCCTGGCACCCGACAGGCAGCTTACAGTGACCTTCTCCTTGTCCAGTCTGGTGAGCGTTCCCTGGATTATCCTGTTTACCCATATTAACTACTTACAGTTTAAAAGGTAATTTTGAGTGAGTGACCTAGCCTAACGTGTCATATTCCTGGGATTATCTTGTTTACCCATATTTACTACTTACAGTTTAACAAGTAATGTTGAGTGAGTGCCTAGTTTAACATGCCATATTCCAGGGATTACCTTGTTTACCCATATTTACTACTTACAGTTTTCCAAGTAATGTTGATTGAGTGACCTAGTCTAACATGTCATATTCCAGGGATTATCTTGTTTACCCATATTTACTACTTACAGTTTAACAAGTAATGTTGAGCGAGTGACCTAGTCTAACATGTCATATTCCAAAGATTATCTTGTTTACCCATATTTACTACTTACAGTTTAACAAGTAATGTTGAGGGAGTGACCTAGTCTAACATGTCATATTCCTGTAATTATCCTGTTTACCCATATTTACTACATTCAGTTTAACAAGTAAGATTAAGTGAGTGACGTAGTCTAACATGTCATATTCCAGGGATTATCTTGTTTACTCATATTTACTGCTTACAGTTTAACAAGTAATGTTGAGTGAGTGCCCTAGTCCAACATGTCATATTCCCGGGATTATCTTGTTTACCCATGTTTAGTACTAACAGTTTAACAAGTAATGTTGAGTGAGTGACCTAGTTTAACATGTCATATTCTCGAGATTATCTTGTTTACTCATATTAACTACTTACATTTTAAAAAGTAATTTTGAGTGAGTGACCTAGCCTAACGTGTCATATTCCCGGGATTATCCTGTTTACCCATATTTACTACTTACAGTTTAACAAGTAATGTTGAGTGAGTGCCTAGTTTAACATGCCATATTCCAGGGATTACCTTCCTTACCCATATTTACTACTTACAGTTTTCCAAGTAATGTTGATTGAGTGTCCTAGTCTAACATGTCATATTCCAGGGATTATCTTGTTTACCCATATTTACTACTTACAGTTTAACAAGTAATGCTGAGCGAGTGACCTAGTCTAACATGTCATATTCCAGGGATTATCTTGTTTACCCATATTTACTACTTACAGTTTAACAAGTAATGTTGAGGGAGTGACCTAGTCTAACATGTCATATTCCTGTAATTATCCTGTTTACCCATATTTACTACATTCAGTTTAACAAGTAAGATTAAGTGAGTGATGTAGACTAACATGTCATATTCCAGGGATTATCTTGTTTACCCATATTTACTACTTACAGTTTAACAAGTAATGTTGAGTGAGTGCCCTAGTCCAACATGTCATATTCCCAGGATTATCTTTTTTACCCATGTTTAGTACTTACAGTTTAACAAGTAATGTTGAGTGAGTGACCTAGTCTAACATGTCATATTCTCGAGATTATCTTGTTTACTCATATTAACTACTTACATTTTAAAAAGTAATGTTGAGTGAGTGACCTAGTCTAACATGTCATATTCCAGGGATTATCTTGTTTACCAATATTTAATAGTTACAGTTGACAAGTAATGTTGAGTGAGTGACCTAGTCTAACATGTCATATTCCAGGGATTGTCTTGTTTACCCATATTTACTACTTACAGTTGAAGAAGTAATGTTGAGTGGGTGACCTAGTCTAAAATGTCATATTCCAGGGATTATTTTGTTCACCCATATTTAGTACTTACAGTTTAACAGGTAATGTTCAGTGAGTGACCTATTCTAACATGTTATATTCCCGGGATTATCTTGTTTACCCATATTAACTACATACAGTTTAAAAAGTAATCTTGAGTGAGTGACCTAGTCTAACATTTCATATTCCTGGGATTATCTTGTTTACCCATATTTACTACTTACTGTTTAACATGTAATGTTGATTGAGTGACCTAGTATAACATGTCATATTCCAGGGATTATTTTATTTACCCATATTTACTACTTACAGTTTAACAAGTAATGTTGAGTGAGAAACCTAGTCTAACATGTCATATTCCAGGGATTATCTTGTTTACCCATATTTACTACTTACAATTTATCAATTAATGTTGATTGAGTGACCTAGTCTAACATGTCATATTCCAGGGATTATCCTGTTTACCCATATTTACTACTTACAGTTTAACAAGTAATGTTGAGTGGTTGACCTAGTCTAACATGTCATATTCCTGGGATTATCTTGTTTACCCATATTTACTACTTACAGATTAACATGTAATGTTGATTGAGTGACCTAGTATAACATGTCATATGCCAGGGATTATTTTATTTACCCATATTTACTACTTACAGTTTAACAAGTAATGTTGAGTGAAAAACCTAGTCTAACATGTCATATTCCAGGGATTATCTTGTTTACCCATATTTACTACTTACAATTTATCAATTAATGTTGATTGAGTGACCTAGTCTAACATGTCATATTCCAGGGATTATCTTGTTTACCCATATTTACTACTTACAGTTTAACAAGTAATGTTGAGTGAGTGACCTAGTCTAACATGTCATATTCCAGGGATTATCTTGTTTACCCATATTTACTACTTACAGTTTAAAAAGTAATGTTGAGTGAGTGACCTGGTCTAACATGTCACATTCCCAGGATAATCTTGTTTACCCATATTTACTACTTACAGTTTAACAAGTAATGTTGAGTGAGTGACCTGGTCTAACATGTCATATTCCAGGGATTATCTTGTTTACCCATATTTACTACTTACAGTTTAAAAAGTAATGTTGAGTGAGTGACCTGGTCTAACATGTCATATTCCCAGGATAATCTTGTTTACCCATATTTACTACTTACAGTTTAACAAGTAATGTTGAGTGAGTGACCTAGACTAACATGTCATATTCCAGGGATTATCTTGTTTACTCATATTGACTACTTTCAGTTTAACAAGTAATGTTGAGTGGGTGACCTAGTCTAGCATGTCATATTCCTGGGATTATCTTGTTTACCTAAATTTACTACTTACAATTTACAAGTAATGTCGAGTGATTGACCTAGTCTGACATGTCATATTCCAGGGATTGTCTTGCTCACCCATATTTACTACTTACAGTTTAACAAGTAATGTTGAGTGAGTGACCTAATCTAACATGTCATATTCCCGGGATTATCTTGTTTACCCATATTAACTACTTACAGTTTAAAATGTAATGTTGAGTGAGTGACCTAGACTATCATATCATATTCCTGGGATTATCTTGTTTAACCATATTTACTTATTACAGTTTAACACGTAATGATGAGTGAGTTACCTAGTCTAAAATGTCATATTCCAGTGATTACCTTGTTTAGCCAAATCTACTACTTACAGTTTAACAAGTAATGTTGAATGAGTGACCTAGTCTAACATGTCATATTCCAGTGATTATCTTTTTCACCCATATTTATTACATGCAGTTTAAGAAGTAATTTTGAGTTAGTGACCTAGTCTAACATGTCATATACCCGGGATTATCTTGTTTACCCATGTTTACTACTTACAGTTTATCAAGTATTGTTGAGTGAGTGACCAGGTCTAACATGTCATATTCCAGGTATTATCTTGTTTACCCATATGTACTACTTACAGTTTAACAAGTAATGTTGAGTGAGTGACCTAGTCTAACATGTCATAGTCCAGGGATTATCTTGTTTACCCATATTTACTACTTACCGTTTAACAAGTAATGTTGAGTGAGTGACCTTGTCTAACATGCCATATTCCCAGGATTATCTTGTTTACCCATGTTTAGTATTTCCAGTTTAACAAGTAATGTTGAGTGAGTGACCTAGTCTACATGTCATATTCCTGGGATTATCTTGTTTTCCCATATTTACTACTTAGACTTTAACAAATAATGTTGAGTGAGTGACCTAGTCTAACATGTCATATTCCAGGGATTATCTTGTTCATCCATATTCACTTCTTACAGTTTAACAAGTAACGTTGAGTGAGTGAGCTAGTCTAACATGTCATATTCTTGGGGTTATCTGGTTTACCCATATTAACTACTAACAGTTTTAAAAGTAACGTTGAGTGAGTGACCTAATTTAACATGTCAAAATCTTGGGATTATCTTGTTTACCCATATTTACTACTTACAGTTTAACAAGTAATGTTGAGTGAGTGCCTGGTATAACGTATCCTATTCTCGGGATTATCTTGTTTACCCAAATTTACTACTTACAGTTTAACAAGTAATGTCGAGTGATTGACCTAGTCTAACATATCATATTCCAGGGATTGTCTTGTTCACCCATTTTTACTACTTACAGTTTAACAAGTAATGTTGAGTGAGTGACCCAGTCTAACTTGTCATATTCCAGGGATTATCTTGTTTACCCATATTTACTACTTAAAGTTTAACAAGTAATGTTGAGTGAGGGACCTAGTCTAACGTCATATTCCAGGGATTGTCTTGTTTACTCATATTTACTACTTACAGTTTTACAAGTAATGTTGAGTGAATGACATTGTCTAACATGTCATATTCCAGGGATTATCTTGTTTACCCATATTTACTACTTACAGTTGAACAAGTAACGTTGAGTGAGTGACCTAGTCTAAAATGTCATATTCCAGGGATTATCTTGTTCAGCCATATTTACTATTTACAGTTTAACAAGTAATGTTGAGTGACCTAGTCTAACTTGTCATATTCCCGGGATTATCTTGTTTACCCATATTAACTACTTACAGTTTAAAAAGTAATGTTGAGTGAGTGACCTAGTCTAACGTTATATTTCCGGGATTATCTTGCTTACCCATATTTACTTCTTAGAGTTTAACAAGTAATGTTGATTGAGTGACCTGGTCTAACATGTCATATTCCAGGGATTATCTTATTTACCCATGTTTACTACTTACAGTTTTACAAGTATTGTTGAGTGAGTTACCAGGTTTAACATATCATATTCCAGGGATTA